>NC_056736.1:113021767-113026767 GCF_019279795.1 Protopterus annectens | reverse complement strand
ACACGTGTCCATTGTTCAACCACAGTATTATGAACAGTCTATGTGCAACACAGAGCAGTGCCTGTCCAGTCATACTGTGAGTACAGTAGTCCTGCATAATACCGAAGGGAATATTGATATATGGTGCTCACAGTGGGGGCGTGTGAGCGTGCTTCATGCACAGTATGTCACACCTGGGTACGTTGGTTCTGTGGAACTGGGAGATGAGGCTGGCCAGGTGTGTGAAAAAAACGCTGCTACACAATACCCTGGCAGGATGCTACCAGTGAGAGAAACACTGTAGACCAGCTAGGTCTACTCATGACACAACAGGTCAGTCCCTGGCGGGATGAACCAACAGTTGTGGGTCACATTGATGTCACCAGCAGTATCAGAGGAGGATCAAGGGAAGGCTGGTGCATACGTGGACTAAATGGATGAAGAGCCTGCAGATGCTTGGGTGGGGACAGTATACTGGAGTTGTACCGAGATGTGCAGAGAGGGAAATGTGTGGAGGTGTGGTACGGCAGGGCTAGCAACCGGGGAATAGATGGATGCTGTGTACGTGGAGCTCGGGGTCCAGGGGAAGGGAACATGGGTATGTCATTATGGTAGACGTATGCAAACAAAGCAGAACAGCAATAGTGTAGTGGCCAGAGCATCCGCCTAATGTACACGCATTTCCGGGTTGAGTCCCACTGCACCACATCTATTTTCCATGTGAAATCCGTATGTTAGCATCATTGTTCATAGGTTAGTACTAAGCTAACTGCCCTTGCAAGCCATTTTAAGCCTAGCCAATTATCCCTTGTGAGACTCAAACCCTGCACCTTAAGTTTGTAAGGCAAACACCTTACCCATTAGGCCACCCTCCCAACGTGGGTGGGGTATTATTATTGTGCTGTATAACCTACTAAATTAAATTTATATTTGCACAGGAGTACTGCCTGAAATGCACATGTGAAGTGTCATAATGACTAAGTCACTAGTAAGCATGTGTAAGCGCATAACAGCAATAGTACGCATGGATAAGCAGGTGTAAGTCTGTGTACGTGTATTTTCATTTGGGTAATCATTGCCTACATAGATTGAGCTAAGTAGGTGCTAGCTGAGTGTAAGGAAATGCAACCAGAGGTTAGCATTGCTTAGCTGTGCGCAAAGCCGCGCACAACCACATACAACTGCTCAAATGTCCCTAACTCGCTCTGTATCCGACAGCCGGTGTTCTGCCCTGAAACAAAATATACAGCCTCCGCAAGGCCTACACCAGGGACCCTGCACATCATACACTACGTGACTTACCAGTAAACCATGGCAGGTGTACATAACCACTCATTTCACATACATATCATCCAGCACAATCAGGCAACAGCACAGGAAATGTAGTAATAACATGCCACACAACCTCTTAATGCATGCATCCCGGACATAATGTGCCATAATGTGGGTACATATAGGGATATTTGTCATATCTTGCTCTAATACACTTAAAACGTTACAAGGTACACAGTAATATGTAATAGAACACATATATTTAAGGAGATGATACGTCTGAAACATGTATGTGTTGGCACGAATGACTGACCTCAGTCCTAAGGTCATCCATGTCAATTGCTAAGAGAATGAGGTACAGGCCACACATATAGGCTGAATATGCAAGGACATATGGACAGATATACATCTGTAAATGTAGACAGACAGCTATAGGTATATATATGACAGCTATAGGTATATATATATATATGTGTGTGTGTGTGTGTATGACTCACAAATAACCATATAACAGCAATCGTACATAGATTAATATGTTCAGTGTTTATATGTGTGTGTGTATATATATATATATATCCAAAAGGAGAGATATCTATTCCAGAGGATTGTAGCCCCCACAACATCTCCCAACGCCCAGGTGAGAACTGCCCTCACTAAGGCAAAAAACAAAGCATCCATGGGACCGGATGGTGTCCCCGGCTGTGTGCTTCATGAACTCAACGAGGAATTAAACTCACAGTTAGGACAGCTGTTTAATCTTAGCTTCACCTCAGGATACGTACCCAAGGAGTGGCGCACGGCGACTGTGGTCCCACTTCATAAGGGCGGTGCCTCCACAGACCCTGGAAATTACCGCCCCATTAGCTTGACAAGCCTTATCTGCAAAGCCATGGAGAGGATCATAATGGAACTCATAAATAAAGACATAGGGAACTTGCAGACTTTGGATCCAACCCAGTTTGGCTTTGTCAAAGGCAGATCCTGCCTCTTAAACTTGGTTGACGGTTGCGAGACAGTCACCAAGGGCATTGATGAGGGAAAGGCAGGCCATTCAGCCTACCTCGACCTGGCAAAGGCCTTCGACACAATACCCCACTCAGGTATCATCGAAAAACTCATCAGCTTGAATGTAAACCCATACATCACAAGATGGGTTGCAAACTGGCTAAGTGACAGAACCCACAGGGTCAGAGTTGCTGGAGCCATGTCAGACTCGAAGCCTGTCACAAGTGGTGTCCCACAGGGCTCAGTCCTGGGTCCACTCTTGTTCGCATCTACTTTTCTGAAGTACAAGCAAACACAGGAGGGTTATGGCTGACAAAGTTTGCAGATGACTGCAAACTGGGCGCCATAGTCGAAAACACATCTGACACAGGTATCCTCCAGAAGGGCCTCACAGAAACGGATAACTGGTGCCAGAGCCATGGCCTGAAGTTAAACGCCAAAAAATGCATAGTCATACCCTTCGGGAAACAAGGTTACCCCTAACTACCATATAGGTGGCAATCCACTGAGCACAGAAAAGTCATCAGGATCTGGGGACCCAAGTTGACAGTAGCCTTCGCTTGACACTCATGTTGCTAAAGTAGTTAGGAAAACCTTCTATATCGCCCACCTGATCATGAAGGGATTCACATCTAGATCAAGGGAGGTCATCGTCCCCCTGTACTCACCACTCATTAGACCTATGATTGAGTACAATGCCCCGTTCGGAATGTATCTGACCAGACACCTGCTGCAGCTTGAAAGGCCCCAAAAGTTCCTCACCAAAAGGATAAAGGGTCTCAAAAATATGTCTTATGCTGCCCGACTGAAAGAACTCCAGCTCTATTCAGTCTCATATCGCTTGCTCAGAGGTGACCTGTGCCTGACATATAAGGCCATGTCAAACCCAGATTTGATGAATATGCTTCACCTCAAAAATCTAGATCCTCAGAACCACAAGGGGAGACTTAAACCTTGACACGGTTATAAATAGAACGTGCTGGAGGGACAGATTCATCACCCAGAGACTCCCTATGCTGTGGAACAAAATCCCGGTACATGTGAGGCAGAGCACCTTGCTGGCCTTGTTCAAGAGGAATCTTGACCAATGGATGGGAGATCGCAGATATACCCCAGGGATTACTTCAGTGTCACTGCTTGACAGAGGCACAGAAAAATGATAGGCATAGTTTTTATTCAAACTAAAGGGGTGGCGAAAGCCACATAACTATGGGCTAGGCTTATAAATGCCCTTGGGCAGATAGCCTAGTATGAACCTATGAACCTATATATATATCTATACATAATACACGTCTATATATGAATACATATACATAGCTAGAGCTATATCAATGTCCAGTTCTATCCTTCCATATATGGGGGTTTCACGTATATACTTGTGCAGATATATATATATATATATATATATATATATATATATATATATATATATATATATATATATATATATACACACACACACACACACACACACACACACACACACACACACACACACACACACACACACACACACACACACACACACACACATAGACATGTTCATAGGTTCATACTAGGCTGTCTGCCCTGGGGCAATTATAAGCCTAGCCCGATTCTGTATGGCTTACGCCACCCCTTGATTTGAGTATACTGTGCCCTTTTTAAGGTTTAGTTTACTGTGCCTCTGTCCAATAGTGACACGGGAGTAATCCCTGGGACAAACCTACGATACCCCATCCACTTATCGAGATTCTTCTTGAAGAGATTCAGTGAGGTGCTCTGCCTCACATGAACTGGAATTCTATTCCAGAGCGAAGGGAGCCTCTGGGTTATGAACCTGTCCCTCCAGCAAGTTCTATTTATTTCTGTGCTGAGGTTCAAGTCCCTCGAGCGTGTGGCTCTAAGGGATTTAGATTTACTGAGGTGGAGCATGTCCATTAATTCTGGATTTGACATAGCTTTGTATGTCAGGCATAGATCTCAAGTAGGCGGTATGCAACTGAGTAGAGCTGGAGTTTTTTAACCGAGCAGCATATGGCATCTGTTTGAGACCCTTGATCCTCTTGGTGAGATACTTTGGGGTCTTTCTAATTGCTGCAGGTGTCGGGTAAGGTACATCCCAAAAGGGCATTGTATTCTATGATGGGCCTGATGAGGGATGAATAAAGGCACGATTACCTCTTGATCTAGATGTGAAACCCTTCGTGATGAGGTGGGCTATGTAGAAGGTCTTTCTAACCACTTTGGCAATGTGGTTTTCAAAGGAGAGATTGTATCAACTTGGGTCCCCAGGTCCCTAATAACTTTCTCTGTACTTAATTGGTTTCCGCCTATGTGGTAATTTGTGGGCACATTGTTTTGCCAAAGGGTATGACTATACATTTTTGGCATTTAGCTTTAAACCATGGCGCTGGCACCAGTTATCTGTCTCTGTGAGACCTTTTGAAGGATGTTTGTGTCAGCTGGAGAGTTGATTATGGCCCAGTTTGCAGTCGCTCTGAACGTGGTGAGCCATAGTCCTCCCACGCTTGCCTGTACCTCGAAAGTATATATCGAACAAGAGTGGTCCCAGGACAGAACCCTGTGGGATGCCACTTGTGACCGGTTTCGAGTCTGACATGGCTCCAGCAACTCTCACTCTGTGGGTTCTGTCTTTGAGCCAGTTTGCACCCATCTTGTGACATAGGGTTTATATTTAAGCTGGATAGCTTGTCTATGATGCCCGAGTGGGGTATTGTCAAATGCCTTTGCAAGGTCCAGAT
>NC_056736.1:112659267-112669267 GCF_019279795.1 Protopterus annectens | reverse complement strand
TCGTTTCAGTATCCATCCCATCCCTTTCTCTAGCCAGTTCCAAACTGTCTCTGCCACACTCACCTTCCCTCCATACATCCCTTCATTCTTTTTCAGGTCTATCACATGCAAAGGATATCCACCCAATATTTTGAACAGATTAAACTTAATAGCCCCCACAGGTGCAGACAGCTGTTACACGTGGTGTATTTATCACTGTAGAGACAGCAGCATAACCCCACTGAAACAAGTGTATAGCCTGTTTATTAAACTTATGCTTAATGTCTGTAATAACGCAATTGTAAATCATCTCCTTAAGAAACCCAGTCCCTCAGACTTCTGTTCTGGCCCATTTCTGTTATCCCTACCCTAAGAAAGATTCTAGAAAAATTACTGTACTTGCAACTCCCTCAGTACATCTACCAATTCCACTTTCTCCCTCAATGGCAGCATCACTTTTGGTGTAATTGCAGTACATCTGCAGCTATTTGGACACATGAACAACATTCTTCTTTGAGTGGATAAAGGCATAATTACTGGAGCTATTCTTATCAGACCCTTTGATCTTGTGGCTCACTCAGTTCTCCTAGACAGTCTCACTGAAACAGGCATTGGTGATAATGCTATTCCCTGGTTAATTTAACTCATTAACTTCTCTGTCAGTCCCTTTGCAGAAATACATCCCCCAAGGATCTGTTCTGGCACTTCTCTGCTTTTCTCTCTACATTAACAAACTCCCTTTTGATTTACCCCATCTTCCTCTTCTGCTTTATGCTAATGACATGGTTCTGTTCTACTACAGCTAACTTGAACTCTTAACTTCAGTATAATTTTCATGGCTTCATTTAGTTGGCTAATGATAAGATATTACTTCCTATTTTTTTAAAATGTACACAATGCTTTTTGGAAATAGGCAAACTCTGTATCTCCAGACCTTTACAAATCATCAATCATATGAATAACACTATTGAAAATAGCAGTTCATTCAAATTCCAAAGGATTTAGATGGACCCCTACCTAAATTTCCATCTCCATCTGGATTACACAGACAGACACATGCATACACACATTCAACTTTTTCGTGTTCTGGGCTAATAAGGTCTTACCTTTTCTTTCCAGAACCTGTAAGAATGCTATAAGTAAAGATATCTTATGGGCTCTGCTAGAATACGGTCTCTTTCTGATTGCTGCGGCCTATGAAAGAAATACATCCACCATTCAGTCCATCTCGGACGTCATGTGCAGATTCATCACTCTCTCCCCCAAGAAAAGAACACCACTGCAAAGCCATTGAATAAGCTAACTGGTTACCTGTGAAACAGTATGCTGACTTTGTACTTGCCTAGCAGTTGTTTAAATTTATCAAAAAGGAAACCTTCCCCCATTAGCCTCCAGACTACTTAGAGCCAATATACAACATTAGAAATCTTATCCCCACAGGTCCTCTCTTCCTAACTCCCCAAACAAGGTTTATTACACAGATCCTGGTCCTAAACTGTGTGAATCTTTCCCTTGTTTTCCTTAAATATCATTCATCTTACCCATTTTCTGATCAGACCAAAAAAAACACATTACAGAACTCTAGAAAACTGTAGCTGCAAAAACACATTACAGAACTGTAGCTGCTCTCTCTAGAAAACTGTAGCTGCTCGCTCTCTCTGTCTGGTCGTGTACGTCTTCTTACCCTACTTCCCTTTAGTACTTTGCTGTAACTATACTTTTCATTTTGACTTTTTCAGCATGCCACCTTTGATTTTCAGTCTGTGTATATAATGTATGTATATATTTTGTTTTGCCATTCACCATGTATATAATGTCCTGTATCTATTGTTTACCCCATGGGCTGAGACTGAAATAGGTCCATTGGAATCAATGCTGTACCACTGTTAACAAATCTAAAATAAAATAAAGTAAAAATTTAAGAAATGATGTGATGTTAAGTTGTCTATCTCGCCTTCATTCTTGCTGGATGGGTTCGGAGCCGACCTCGGCTCCGACTCGGCCACTCTAAAAGCTCGAGAGTTGGTTCCACCGGCTCGAGGCTCTTCTTATATCCCACAATGCTAGGCGAGAGTTACCTCAGATCTCGTTTGCCGCTACAGCTTCGAGGTTGTTTGCTTCTACCGGTTCCTGGTGAGTGTTAGCTTTTTCTTCTAAAAGTTACTCTTTTTACCCCTTTTTAAGTTAAATTCTCCTTAGATTAGTGTAGATCATAGAACTTTATCCCCGACCCTAATTTTTTCCCGTTTCTTGTCTAAAAGAACCTTTGGTTCTTCCCTTGGGCCTTAGGCCTTCTCTTCCCTAAGGGAGTGTTTGTGTAGTTTACTATAATTTACTACATTTTATTGTACTTTATTTCTAGTATCATTACTAAAATTATTATATTTTCTGACAGGGTATAACTGGTGTGTTTGAGTGTGTGTTTGTGTACACCTGTCAGTTAGGCAATGTCTAAAGAAGCAAAGGTGTTCGGATTCAAGAAGTGTGATGCGTGCTGTCAGAAAATGTCTCTGACAGACGCTCACACTTCTTGTGTCTATTGTCTGGGGCCTTTGCACCTGCAGGACTCCTGTGCTGTTTGCCATGGCTTCAGCCCCAGGGTCCTGCAGGAAAGAAAAAAGCTAATTCTGAGAGGCTTGTTGAAGCCTGAGGATTCCCTGTCTGTCTCAACAGGGAAGCCCTCTAAGGCATCGAGGTCTTCGGCTCCGGCTTCTGAGCCGAGACCTCAGGTTGTTCAACCTTTGCCTTTATCGGCTCCGGCTGGAGCCGATAAGTCTCAGTCCACAGTTTCTGTGGCTCCTCGGCTCCGGCTGCAGCCGAGGTTATTGAAGTACCCCTGTCGGCTCCGCCCAGATCTTCGCAGCCGACAACCAGAAAGAGATCAAGGTCACCATCTATTGGCTCCGTTCATTCGGCTCCAGGTTCTCCCCTGCTGTCTGAACGGGCCAAAGGTCTCATTCCTCTAGGTCATCGAGGCTGTCCGATCATGACCTTCAGAGGGTAGTGAGTCGACTACTTAAGTCCGAGGCACTAGCCCAGATGCTTCAGAGCCCGACTCATCAGTCGGTGCCTGCCCCGGTCCATCAACTCTTTCCTCCTTCGACTCTTTTGAGTTCGGAGCCGGGTCGTGTCGGAACCGAGACTGTGGTTACTTCGGAGCCGAGACAATTGTCTTCGGCTCCGTTTTCTTCTGTGGAGGAATCTCGGCGCCGGACTTCCCTCGTCGGCTCCGAGGGGGTGAGTGGCATCGGACCCTTGTCCGACCCCCCTCTCCCTCTCGGTGCTTCGGCGCTGGTGAGTTTGGCTCCGACATCGGCCTCGGAGCCATCACTGTCGGTGCCGAGGGGGTTCTTAGCTCCTCGGGCGGGACCTCTGGCTCTGCCTGACAGGGGTGCATTCGAGGTCATGCGGAGTGTGTTAGAGCCTGGCTCTACTCCACAGTCGGCTCCGTCAGCCCCTCCCTCGATGCTGCCTCAGGGTAAGTCGACTCACTCTCTCATCCCGGACCGCAGAGAGCCAGCTCCTCAGGAGCCCCTGTGGGATTTCATCCTCTTCCGAGGCCTCTCCTGATTTGGCAGAAGAGCCCTCGGAAGAGGAAGTGCAAGAGGAAGCACATTGACTCACCTGAGTCTATCACGTCAGACACAGATCTGGATGATTCTGAGGGTTCCCCCCGTTCCCCTTCTGAAGATGTCTCATTTGCAGACATTCTGGAGATCCTTAAACAGAGGGGAAATTGGCCAGCCCTCAACCCTTCGGAGGACGAATCTGTGTATCTTGAGGCGTTTGGCTCTCGTCCTTCCACCTCCTGGGTGTCCCCCCCCCTCGACCCCCTCTTGCAGGTGGTTGCTAAGAAGGCATGGACGGCTCCTGATTCAGTGGACCCCACTCCCAGGAGACCCTCCAAATTCATCACAGCTCCATCAGACAAGCAATTTTTATCAAAAGGAGTTTCTGTGGGTGCTATGGTGGTAGCTGCCGCCACAAAGAAGGAACTGGCTGATCCTTCAGTGCCTGTCCATCCACCTAACAAGGAATCTAGGTCCATGGATAGGTACGGGAAGCGGATGTTCTCCTCAGCGACATTTACCATGCGTTCGCTGAATTACCTGTGCCATTTCACTCGTCTTCAAAGGGACTTAATCAAGGAAGCGAGTGAAATGTTGAAGGACCCTACAGCTGCGGGTTTCCAAGAGAAAATGAACACGCAGCTGGCTATCCTTAATTCCATTTCCAACTCCTCCATGCCTCCTCTCTTATGCGGCCGATGGAGCGAGCAGAGCCGCAGGAACAGGGGTAGCCTTACGTAGGCACGCCTGGATGCGGCTATGCAACTTTGCGGAACCTTTCAAGGCGTCTTTCACGAACTCCCTTTTGATCGATCATCTCTTTTTGGTCCTCAAGTGCAAGAAACACTGACTAGGTGCGAGACTGCTGGCAAGACCCTTTCTGCCGGAGTCCGTTTTCGACTCCTTCTAGGCCTTACCCCAAAGGCCAGAAGGGTGGAAAGATGTGGTTCCGTAAACAATCTCAAGGGACTTCGCCTGACGCACAGAGTCGTTTTCCTACCAGAGGCAGAGGTGGGAATAACAATGGTAGACGTCGTCCTAGGGGCAGGGGGGGTCCGCAGAACCAGGGCAATCGGGAAGCCTTTCCTGACGAGCCTTTTCAGCATCCCTGAGGTGTTGCCCGACTGCCCATCTTCGGAGGCAGTCGGGGGAAGATTGTCACTGTACCCAGAAGCCTGGCTATCCCTGACTCAAGACAAATGGGTACAGTCCATTATTTCCGAAGGCTATTCTATCCCCTTTCTTCGTTTTCCAAATCAGTCAAAAATCCCTTCCAGATGTTCCACCCGCTCAAAGGGATATAGCAGCTTTGGAAATTTCAAAACTGCTTGCAAAAAGAGCAATTCAGTCAGTGCCAGCAGACCAACAAGGATCCGGAATCTACTCAAGGTTCTTTTTAGTTCCAAAGAAAACAGGGGACTGGAGACCGATTTTGGATCTCAGTGTCTTGAACAAATCAATCAAGAAAACAAGTTTTCGGATGGTCACGCTGCAATCCATTCTTCCCCTTTTGGGCAAAGAAAACTGGATGTGCTCTATAGACCTTCGGGATGCGTACTATCACATAAAAATGAACAGACGCTCCAGAAGATTCCTCCACTTCAGGCTGGGAACCAGTCATTTTCAGTTCAGGGCCCTGCCCTTTGGTCTCACCACTGCCCCCCGGGTGTTTACCAAATGCATGGCAGTGGTAGCTTCTCACCTGAGACGACAAGGATTCCAGGTGTTTCCATATTTGGACGACTGGCTTCTCACAGCTCCCACCAAGCATCTCCTTCTGATGGCCAGAGATTATACTTTTCGCGTTTGTCAAAAACTGGGTATTTCAATAAATTGCGAAAAGTCTGTTTTGTCGCCTTGTCGTACTATTACCTACATAGGCGCAAATTTAGATACTATAAACATGTCTGCAACGCTAACGAACCAAAGGATATCAGACATTCACAAATTGGTGTCACTTCTTCTCAACAACAACAGAGCCAAAGCCAGGTTAGTTCTAAAGGTGTTGGGAATCATGGCAGCGGCCATACCTCTCCTTCCATTGGCCAGATACCACATGCGGATCCTTCAGTGGATGCTTTTTTCTCAATGGTCGTACCAGGAACTTCCAATGTCTCACACCATTATGATCACGCAAGCGTGCAAAAAGCATCTCATTTGGTGGATGTCTTCCCCCCAGCTCCTGTCGGGAAGACCATTTGTTCCACCTCCTCCGGTTGCTACTCTGACAACGGATGCCTCCCTGATCGGGTGGGGGGGGCATTATCAGGGCAGGACAGTCCAGGGCACATGGCAACCAAGCGAATGCCACTTGCACATAAATGTTCTGGAGATGAGAGCAGTGCTTTTAGCGTTGCAAGCCCTTCAAGACTCTCTTCCCTTGGGAACGATTGCAATCCAGACAGACAATATGTCTGTAGTGTGGTACATCAACAAACAAGGCGGAACCAGATCATACCCCTGTGTCGAGAAGCACTCAGACTGTGGCAATGGGCGATTTCTTCTCAGCGTTTTCTGATAGCAACGCACATCCCGGAAGTCCAATCACATTGCGGACAAGTTGAGCAGAGCTATACTCATGCCTCACGAGTGGTCTCTGAAAGACTCTGTAGTGAGAGAGATATTTCTCAAGTGGGGTCAGCCTTGCTGCGATCTTTTGCTACTCCCCAAAACAGCAAGTGCAGAGAATACTTCACTCTATTCCCTTTACCAGGCCAACCCAGCAGGGACGCTCTAGTCCAAGTTTGGCCCGGGACTTCTGTATGCATTTCCTCCTTTCCCTCTGATCTCTCAAGTAATACAGAAAGCTATCGCTCAGAAGGGCTCATTGATCCTCATTGCTTCTTACTGGCCTCGACAAGTGTGGTTCCCCTTTCTACATCGTTTCTCTTGAGCGACCGTGGAGTCTGGACCTAGTTCCAGATCTTTTGATCCACCAGTCGGGTCAGTTTCATCGCTCCCTCCCTCTCTGAACCTCACTGCTTGGTTCCTCCAGTTCCAACCGTAGCCAGGCTTCCTCAATTATCTCACTCGGTTAGAGATATATTGATAGCTTCCATAAATCTTCCACTCGAAAGATTTATTTGAGTAAGTGGAAACGCTTCTCATATTGGGCACAAGGAAAGGACATAGATCCTTTCACCGCTTCCATCCAACTAGTCCTTGATTTTCTAGCTGAACTCTTCCATGCAGGTTCATCTCCATCTACTCTTAAGGTTCAATTGGCAGCTATTTCTAATTTTCATGTGGGCATTTCTGAATCTGCCCTTATGTCCCACAAACTTTGCAAAGCCTTTTTGAAAGGAGTTTTTCTTCTCAGACCTCCTATAAGAAATCCTCCTTCTCCTTGGGACCTAAATTTAGTTCTTGCTTCTTTGATTCTTTCCCCTTGGAACCTGCAGCTTCATGTTCCTTAAAATTATTATCATGGAAAACTCTCTTTCTGGTGGCTATCACATCAGCTAGAAGAGTTTCAGAACTTCAAGCACTCAGTTGTCGTTCTCCTTATCTCTTATTCCATAAGGACAGAGTTTCCTTACGAACTAACCCGTCCTTTTGCCTAAAGTGGTTTCAACATCAAATCTAAACCAATGCATTGACCTCCTGTCTTTTTCCGGAGTATTCAAATAGGTCTGAACAAAATTACACTGCCTGGATGTTCATCGTCAATTAAGGTATTACTTGGACAGGACGAAACAATTCAGAAAATCTGATCAGCTGTTTGTCTCCTATGCGGAAAGCAGAAAGGGACTTCCAGTTTCAAAGGTATCATTATCCAGATGGCTAACATCTCTGATTACCCTTGTTTATGAGATTAGACACCAAAAACTGCCTAATAAACCTAAAGCCCATTCCACCAGAGCTTTGGCTACTTCTCTAGCCTTCCAAGACAGACTGCCTATTGACACCATTTGTGCAGCGGCTACTTGGGCTACTCCTCACACTTTTATTTCCCATTATAAGTTGGATTTAGCTTCTAGGCATAGAGCTAATTTTGGTTCCACTGTTCTCAGGAGTCTTTTCCGTTAGGCCACCCGGGACAAGGTGCTAGGGACGCGGTCCCATCCAGCAAGAATGAAGGCGAGATAGACAACTTAACATATAGAAGTTATGTTCTTACCATAACGTTCCATGTTAGTTGTTTTCTTCTCGCCTTCTTCTTGCGTCCCACCCTCCTTCCCCCTGGCCTGGACAGACCTAGAGGAGTTGTGATCGTGACCTCTCTTTCTACCACCTCTTTCTTAGTCATATGCTATTATGCATATTTCTTATTTCAGGATGTAGGTCACCCTTTTCTGCCTGCTGTTAGAGGTGGATTCTTTTTTACAGTTATACTGTTATTTATATAAGCTGGGTTAGCTTACAAACGAGATCTGAGGTAACTCTCGCCTAGCATTGTGGGATATAAGGGGAGCCTCGAGCCGGTGGAACCAACTCTCGAGCTTTTAGAGTGGCCGAGTCGGAGCCGAGGTCGGCTCCGAACCCATCCAGCAAGAAGAAGGCGAGAAGAAGACAACTAACATGGAACGTTATGGTAAGAACATAACTTCTATTTTCTTAGCTGGGGCTTCATAGTAGCACAAGCATCAGTGTTGTTGCTTCTCAGTGCTTGGTTGACTGGCTCGCTTCGTGGCTGGGTTGCTTTCTCTTCAGAATTTTCTTGTTCTTCCTGTCTTCTTTTGTTTTTTTCTCTGGCTGCTTCAGTTTCCCTTCACTTTCCATAGACATTTAATAGGTGACTTGACAATCCTCCAAATTGCTAATATAAGAGTGTTTGCACACTTCTGATGGTTTAGCATCACATTTGGGATGAGTTTGTGTTCCTTGTGGCTCACTACATACTGGGATAGGCTCTGGCTTCTGTGTGGACCTGTACTGGATTAATCAGGTAACTGGCAAATTAATTAATTTCTTAACTTGATACACCTGTTAAGCACAATATCTCATCATGTTTATGAAAACATTGTAATAATACTGGCTTCTTATTTTGCCACAGATTAAAATAGGTGCTGAGTGATATCAGTACCAAATGACATTGGCAGAATATCATGTGCTAAGATGTTCATTTTATAACCACATATGTAAAGTAAAATAAGAGTTACCACTTTTCCATTTCCCAAACACTTTGGGTATAGCTATTTCATTTGTAAAATTAATATACTAATGGAATAATTACTGTGAAGAAAGAAAGAAATTCAAAATATTTCCAAAATGAACCCTAAGGTGACATGCCATGGTACTCCATTAACCTCCCATCTGACTTCATTCACGGTCACATAGTAAGAGGCTGTGGCTGACTAATCTGTAGCCTTTTACTTTGTAAAGTAAGCAGTAACATATTTTGCTTAAAAGCAGACTGTATTGGTGCTTACCCATGTGCTCTGTGCATTTCCTGAAAGATTGTCTTAGATTGCAAATAATCTGATCTTTCTTTTGCAGGATGAATTAAAAAGACTGGCAGAATATCAGATAAAATTGTGGGCACATTAATAGCACACAATACTCCCAGCAATGCTCCATTTTTTTAAACACTTATTGATGTAGGGATTGAATAACCAACAAATGCTACTCCTTGGAGGAGACAGGGTAATGATCAGAGTCAAACACCAGAGACTTAAGCTATCAGAAAGTAGTTATTTTGCAGAGTGGGTTGGTAGGGTGTTTGTGAAGGCTTAAGGGCATTGTAGTTGAGATGGCTTTCCAGGAAGGTACGACGTTTGTATAGGTGAGAAAATTAAATTGAAGTGTTAATATGTCAGTCATTTCTTTCACTTGATCACAGTCTGACATGAGATTTGAACTCAGAATGTAGTTATTCTGCAGGGTAGAGGAGGCAAACTTTACCTGTAAGCAGTGGGCGTTACTGTTACTTGATTGTATTTAAACACTGAGTGATATGGCCTGTCAGAGTTGCAGTGCTTATGTCTGAGGAAAATGGGCTAAAATGTGTTGTCTCTATTCTTTCATTTGTTACAATTGAATATTAGAGGTATACTAAGTCAGAAGGTGGCTGTTTTGAAGGATGGGAGGTAGTCTGTGTGTAAAAGTAACAGATCATTAATATGGCTTATTTGGACCAGCATATACATTTAAAATAGGCTGAAAATCATAATTATAGCCAGCATTTTATTCTCTTGGTCATGGTCAAATATCAGAGGTATTCCGAGGAACAAAATGTGTACTTTTGGGTGGGTTTGGGATGCAGTCTGTGTGGGAAAACAGCAGAATGTTTATTTGGCTTGTTGTGTGAGTGAAAGAAGCTGAAGTACATTAGTGTGACCAGGTATTTTCCCTTTCATTGGTTATTGTCAGATATCAGATGTGTACCCAGCCAAAACAGGCTTAAGCAGATGGTTTTCTCTGTTTTTCTGTGTTTATAGTTTGACCTTAAAAATGGTGGTCTTGGTCTGAATCCCAAAAGAGGATGAATATTAATCCTTTCACTTCTGTGA
>NC_056736.1:112524500-112622409 GCF_019279795.1 Protopterus annectens | reverse complement strand
GGGGGATTCTAGGCTTTGTTCACATATTAGACCTGTGGTGATTCAAACACTTTCCAACAGCCTCACTTCTGTCATGATTCAGCATTTCAACAGGGGATATATCTGACATGTGACTACCTCAGATTCTGAAGCTGTACTCTTGAGACTATACTGCAGGTTACAGTATATTTAATTAATGATGGGACATCTGTATTACAGCACTGTTTAATCCTATCAATTATATTTCCAGTTACACTTGCATACTGATGAACTTGTTGCAGCCATACCTGCAGACGCTCAATTCCTGCTTGCACATTATATTACTTTTAATCAATACACTGCACTGTTCTGATACATGGTACATAATAATATTTATTTACAAGTACTGGGTGGGGTTACTAACCTGCATGGTGGCGCAGCCGCACCAGCCTTCTGGCGCATCTCGACATTCGCAGAGCGGACACCTGCAGCTGTAATACAAAGGAATAATATTGGACTACACATCTCCATGGTGTCAGCTAGTTGAATTCCTTACATACTTGGGTAACATGTGACTTACTCAGTAGTGGGCGTTGGGCATTTGCCGGGCCTCCTGGATCCAACGGTTCAATTGGTCCTGCTTGCGTCTCTTCAGGTCCGCATGGTGGTGACGGACCTGCTCACCAGTGCGTGGAATTCCAGTAGCACTGGTCAGCTCACGAGCCAACTGGTCCCACGCCTCAGCCCTATATACTCCCCATGAGACCTGGCCCTGCATGAGTTGGGCCTCGTGATTATGGACAAGGAGCCAGACCATGTATCTGGACTCCTCAACGCCCCAACGCTGTGCTCGAAAGCAACGTCCCTCACCTACTCCACTCATGCTGACTGCAAGTCTGTTCTACAATCAGTTATGCTGTGTATTCCCGCCTATGGGGCTTATATATGCCGCTTTTCCCGCACATTTCTCTGATTGGCCGTTTTGGAATTGTATCTACTTCACTGGGGGCTTTTTAGTGCTTATTTACAAAAATAAAAAAAAGGTTGTTGTAGGGGCTCGAACCCTGCCTGCCTACTCATAGGGCGGGTACTCTACCACTAAGCTATTATTTCTTGGCTTACTTTGCATATTTAGTTCTTATATCCTTTTCCACTGACTGCTAACTGTGATTGCGCTAGTAGCACACCCGCGCACACAGTAGCAAACATTTACGGGGTTTAACAAAAAAAAAAAAAAGGTTTTCATTTACTTTTATGACATCTCTTCACTTTATACACTGATGGCCAGTCGGGGCATGTGTTGTATAGTGTGTTTATTCACATTTTCATGGCCTTTCTCGTGGCTGTTTACTTTCAGCCATTCTAGTTTTCGGGCGTGTCCACTTGCAGAGCTTAGCCTACAGACACGCTTCTACTCTTACACGGACCGTGTAAGAGTTACTGGTGTGATTCAGCATGCCTCATGCACCTCATGCATATGCATGACATGCTGACATCACACAGTTTAACTGCAGCCTCCGTGTAAGAGTTATAACTCTTACACGGAGGCTTCCTGAATCTGGCCCATCGTGTTATTTATATATATATATATATATATATATATATATATTTCAGCCTGTGGATTATTGGAACTGACTCAGCTCTGACATCAGTCTAAGAGCTCTGCCTCCTCTTCCCACAATACCCTACTCATAATTTCTCCTCAGATCTTGTTTGCTGCTATTGAGGGTGGATCATGGTCTATAGACCTCCTCTAACTGTATCTTTTTGAATAGCTGTTGGGCAGTTTTCTTTATAGTTCCTCTAACCTTATTTTTTTGTTGTGTTACGTTCGGTATAGGCTAGCGATTAGGTGTTGTACTTATCTTTGTGTTTTTCTTCTTACTTTGCCATTCCTCCTTTGTTTTGATGCATTCCTCCTTTGTTTTGATGTTTTTTGTCAAAAAAAAAATCTGTGTTTTTTTTTTCTCTTTTGTGGGTGTGTTTAGATAGTTAGGTTTGTTTAGGTGTTTACAGGTTTACATTAGTATAATTTTGGTATGCCATTATGTATTTGTTTTTTGCTGTGGTTGTACTGTAAAGGTGTAGGTGTTAGTTTTGTGGTGTTGTAGTGGTTAGCTATGGAAAAGGAAAAAAATGGTTTCAAAAAGTGTGTTGCATGCAGGCACAGACTGCCGCCAAAGGATGCCCATGTTCGCTGCATTTATTGTTTTGGCATTGCCCATTTAGAAACTGATTGTCAAGTCTGTGCAGTCAAGCTTGTGATGAAAGCAATAATCTAGCCATCTGTGACCTCCTCATGCTCGCCTTCTCCTAGCAAGAGATTCAAGAAAGAGAAGGAGTGGTCCCAGGATAATGACTCTATTCTGCAGCACAGAAAGAGGGGATCTCAAACTATCCTCTTCACCTACCAAGGGTCAGCCAGAGTGGTAGGTTCACAGACCTGCAGTGCCCCTCAATCTGACACCATTGGGTCTGATGGCTCCTTTTTGGCCCCATTCTCCAGTCTTATTGGTGTCGGTAGGTTTTGTTTCACCCACACGTAGTATCTCCAGTTCCTTTTTGGCAAAGGACCCTTCTGCCTCAGTGGGAAGGTTGCATTTCCCCATGCATTCACTAACTTCAGCAGAATTCTCTCGGTGGGGGCATCCCATTACCTGCCCCCAAGTCCTAGCTTTTCCCATTTAGATCTGTTTTTTGGATCTGATTCCAGTAAAGAAGTCCTGTAAGCCACCATTGGTGGCATCTTATGTTCGGTGTGCTTAGGTCAGTTGGGTGCATTAAGTTGTCAGATCTGCAACAGCTGATGTGATCCTTCTTGCAGGCCCAGATGCAATTAGTTGTCATCCCAGCCTTTTTGGCCCCCTTACCTGTTTTTTCAGCTCCAACTGCTGTTCTTCCTTCCTTGGTTTATTTGGCTTCAGGCTTTACGGGTCCTGCTGTGATGCCCTCCCCCCTTTTGGCTCAAGTGGCCTGGCCACCACTGGCGCCAACTTTTTCCTTGAATTTCTCAACTCCTGCATTGTTGGAGCTGGGCGTTCCCCTAAGGTAAGTATTTGGAGCTACTGTTTCAAAGGTGGGGCAGCTTTCTGGGTTTCATAATTGTCCCTGCCCTTGGGACCTTTGGCACACAATAGTTTGGCTCTGATCTCTGTGTCTGAGCTGATTGAGTTGGCATCAGGCACTGGCATCTCACTCATGTCCTCAGATGCGAGAAGTGCCATATCAGGTCATCCAGCTTCAGCCTCAGCTTTTGACATTGCAGAGAGGATCCTCTTCTGCTCAGTGAGCAGAGGTTTGGCAGCAACATTGGATCATTCTCTTTTCCAAGTTTCTGGGCCTGTGTTTCTGCACCAGTTAGCTCTGGGACAGCCTGCTCCCAAGGTTTCTCTGCATTTGGGGCCCCCTATCTCTTCTGTCTCTCCTCTTGGTTCTCCTGTCGGGAAGGATCATGGTAAGAGAAAAGTGCAAGAGGAAGCACTTGGATTCCCTAACAAATTCTTCACAGAAGACTCTGACCTTGATGAAGGAGAAGGCTGCCCCAACTTCCCCCCTCCAATGATGAGTGTTTTGGCAATTTACTAGAATTATTGAAACAGTGCTTGGGATGGACCACACTAGCCCCTTCCATAGGAGTTTCTATTTCTGGAGGCCAGTAGCATGGGCCCATCCACTTCCTGGGTGATCAGCCCTTGGGACATTTTGACAGATCTCATGTCATTGAGGGCTTGGAGGGAACCCAATGCAGTGGAACCAGTTTCCAGGAAATAAGATAGGTTCTGCCTTGCCAAGGGCAGACCCCACCGGAGTACGAATCCAGTAGTTAATGCTATTGTGTCTGCTCTGCCATATAGAAAGATATTGCTGAAGAGAGTTGATCCTTCCTTCCACCCAGCAAGGAGTCTCAGGCTCTGGACTGTTTGGGAAAGCAAGCATATACTTCAACCACCTTCATTTTACGTATGTTTAACTACCTTGCCCATTTGACGAGACTTCAACAAGACCTGGTAGCTGAAGTGTCAAAGGTTGTGAAAACTCAGCAACACCGGGAGGCACAAAAAACTCTAGAATTTCAGTTGTCAATCAATCATTTAGTCTATCATGAATGTTTCCATGAGACTTTTGGCCAGTGTAGCAAATGGAATGTTCCATGTGGCAGGCACTGCATCACCATTTGCCACCATACCTATATGCTGTTGTGTAATTTTGCAGACTGCTTTAAGGTGTCCTTCGGCAATGCCCCTTTTGACGATTCTTTCCTTTTTGGCCCAAAAGTCAAGAAGATGTTAGCTAGGAATGAGTGGGAAGTAAAGACCATCTGCCATCAGAGTGCGTTCTGCTACCCCACAGTGGTCCTACTCTAGGAATTGGAAGGGATGCAAGTCTCTCTTCTTTCCATAAAGCGTAGCAACCCTTTTAGGACACTTCTGGGGAAGGTTTCCCCTATGGCAGAGAGAGGGTAAGCATAATGGATGGACGCCCATGTGGCAGAGCAGTCCATAGGCCAGGGCTTCCATGAAGCTTTCTCAGGGAGGCCTTTTCAACACTCCTGAATGGTTGCCCAACTGCTGTGCTGTGGAGGCAATTGGGGATCAATTGGCTGTATACCCCAAAGCTTGGAAGGCCATCACCCAGATCCATGGGCATTGAGATTCGTGTCTGGAGGCTATACAGTCCCCTTTTAATCACTCCAAAGATCTCTCAGAATTCACTTTCTGACATATCACCCTTTCAGAGAAGGGACTCGGCAGTTGAAATGCAGAAATTGCTAGCCAACTGAGTCATCCAAGAGGTCCTATCAGACCAGAGAAGATCTGGGGTCTATTCCGGACTCGATTTGGTACCAAAGAAAAACGAGGTCCTTAGACCATTTCTGGATTCTCGGCAAACTGAACAGTTTCTTCAGAAAGACCAAATTCAGGATGGTTACTGTGCAGTCCATTCTACCTCTCCTAAGAAAGGATGACTGGATTTGTTCAGTAGATCTTAAGGATGCGTACCATCACATAAAGATAAAAGAGGAACTCCAGGAGATTTTTGCACTTTCTTCTGGGAGCCAATCATTACTAATTTTGGAATCCACCCATTGGTCTCACCACAGCTCCCTGAGTGTTCACCAAGTACATGGTGGTAAGGGTAGCCTAGCTTAGACTACAGGGATTTCACATTTTCCCATACCTGGACTATTGGCTCTGTACTACCTCCATGAAAGCATCCCCGGTCAAAGCTTGCGACTCCTTACTCCAGCACTGTCTGGTTTTAGGCATTAAATTGAATTATGACAAATCCAGACTGTGACCAGTGCAAGTGTTAGAATTTATGGGTTGCTGTTTGGGTACAGTCGGTCAGGTGGCTGGGCTACCACTGTCAAGACTGACTTCCATTCACCTACAGGCTTCTCACATTCTTCCAGCTCACAGACCATCTGCAGCGTCAGCACTCTGTCTCCTTGGGCATATGGCAGCTTCTGTCTGTCGCATTTCTCTAGCAAGATTCCACATGAAAGCATTACAATGGGCTCTGTCCTGGCCATATTTAGTGGTTGTTGGAATCATCACTGGTCACAGCAGGGCGACCTTTTGTTCCTCCCTATCCCCAGACTACCGTCATGAAGGATGCTTCTCTTCTGGGATGGGGTAGGGGAGAGGGGGACATTTTGAAGGGAAGACTGTCCAAGGGTTGCTGGCTGTGGTACAAGGCCAATCTTCACATACTGTCTTTAGGATGAGGGTGTCCAACTAACATTGCAGGCATTTCAGGACCTCTTCCCAAAGCGTGTGATTACCATCCAGATGGACAACACATCAGCGATTTAGTATCTGAACAAGCAAGAAAGGACTTGTTCCTATCTCCTTTCTCAGGAGGCCATGAGTATTTGGTAATGGTTGATGCCCTCTCAATATTTTCTGATCACAATGTACATCCCTGGGGAAATCCAACATTCTGGTAGACAGTTTGAGCAGGAACATCTGGATGTAGTGGCCCAAATTTTCAGCAGTTGGGGCACTCCCTGCTGCAGTCTTTACTTCCCTGATCCCTCACAATGGATAGTCATCAAAGAACACTGTTCTGTATGCTTGGCCTCTGGTTCTCCTCTGTGCTTACCTCTCCACATCCTTGAAAATCAAGTTCCTTCAGAAGGCTGCCTGTTGCAGAGAGATGGTTATTCTAATTGCCCTTTTCCTGCCACAGAAAGTTTGAGTGCCCTTTCTTTGGCCTTGCCTGATTCACCCTCCCTGGGTGCTGGATCCAGATGTTCTTCATGTTTCACTGTTGCAGTCATCACATTTGGGTTATCTGCTTGCAGGTAGCCCTCAGTCGGCCTGATTATCAAAGTCTTGGGTCCTGCGTCGGTTGCGGTCTCATCTTCCATGACGTCAGGTAGTCAGGGGTATAAAGCATGCAGCCGACACCATTACATCAGTCTTTTATGCCATGCGGTGCCCGAAGCAGAAGCAGTTCGCAAGTGCCTGTCGCCTGACTCCTGAAATTTTCATTTTCGAGTTTCAGATCCAAAGTCTTCAACTAAGCTAAGTACCCCGTTGGGGATCCTTTTTCTTGCTCTAAACCAATGTCAGTAAACGTTAACAATTGTATTTCTTGTGGAAAGCAAATACCTCATAAAGATTTTCATTCGTACTGCATTCCTTGCCTAGGCCCAGACCACGACGTACCTCGCTGTCGGTTTTGTGTCTTATTCAAACCTCGAACTATTCGTCGTCGGTTCATTTTCACATCTAAATTTTTTGGTACTTGGTTCAATTATCCAGAAATAGCTTCAGTAAGCCACCCGACTACCGACATTCTGAAAAAATGCAAAGAGGTCCAAAGCTGCGGACGACGCTTCTCCTAAGCTAGTCGCCAGTTCCCCGGTAGTCAGTGAGGCGCTTTTGCAGCCCCTGATACCCGCTACTTCAGATTCGCAGGCCTCTACTGAGACCCATTCGGAGTCCAGTATGCCGCGAGGTACTTCTTTGACTGTGGAACCTATGGATGTCTCTACCTTGGATGTGTTCGGAGCCGCTCTTCAGGCACCGGCTTCTGAGGGTGTGCTCAGGCCTACTGACTTGCATATTAAACCAATGCCATCTTCTTCTTCAAGGCCTAAAACTCGATCCATGCCTAAAAAAAATGATGCCCAGACCACATGATCAGGCCCCTGTGCCTAAAAAAAGTACAGTTTTGTACCTACCATAAATGTAGATGTTCGAGTGTATACCCTGCTGCAGTCATCACACTTGGGTTGTCCTGCCGTCAGGCGGTCCCGCAGTCGGCCAGAATTCCAAAGTCTTGGTCTGGCGTCGGTTGCTGTCGCTTCTTCCCTGACGTCAGAGCACCAGGGGTATATCAGAGGCATCCAACGCCATTTTCTTCAGTTTTTCTTGCCCCAGATGTCAGGTGCCCCTAATAGGTAGGCAAAAATATATGTGTATATATAGCTATCTTGAAAAAAGTAAAGCAAAACCCTTAGGCACAAGCAAATACACCACAGAGGTTGTATAGAATAGAGATAAGTTCAGCTGGTTTTAGAGGGGATGGAGGGAGGGCAACCTGGCCTGCAGCAGGGTATACACTCGAACATCTACATTTATGGTAGGTACAAAATTGTACTATGTTCGTGTTACCCTGCTGCAGTCATCACACTTGGGTAGAATCCCAAAGCTAAAGATGGGCGGAGGAGTCAAACAGGGTTAGAGTGGGCTAGAAGGCCCTGCAAAACTGCAGTGGCGAAGCCCGACCTGGTCTTAGAGTAAAGTGGTAAGTGATAATGTTTGGTGAAGGTGTGTACTGAACTCCAAGTTGCAGCTTCCAGAATATCTTTGGTTGGTACCCCCCTGAGGAAGGCTGTAGATGTAGCTGCTGCCGTGGTAGAGTGGGGCTTTATTGTAGCGGTAACTGGTTTTCCACGGTGGGTGTAGCAAAAACGTATGCAATTTCCTATCCATTTGGAAATGGTTTGTTTTGAGATAGCCTTTCCTTATGATGCTGTAGCATAGGATACAAGACGCTGGTCAGATTTTCTGAAAACCTTAGTTTTATCCAAGTAGTAACGTAGCTGTCTGTGAATGTCCAAGGAATGCAGGAGTCTTTCTCCTTTGTTATGTCCAAGGAATGCAGGAGTCTTTCTCCTTTGTTCTGTGGATTTGGAAAGAAGGTGGGTAAATGGATGGTTTGATTTAGGGCCACACTGGATACCACCTCAGGCATAAAGGAGGGGTTAGTTCATAGAGAAACCCTGTCTTGATGAAAAATGAGGAAAGACTCTACTGCCATTAGTGCCTGAAGCTCTGAAACTCTTCTAGCTGAAGTGATTGCTAGCAGCAGGGCAGTCTTCCATGATATAAACTTTAGGTCAGCTGAGAAAGCTGGTTCAAAAGGAGGTAGCGTGAGTTTTTCCAGAACAAAATTGAGGTCCCAAGTAGATGTTGGTGCTCTCCTGGGAGGCCTAATGTTCTTGGCCCCTCTGAGAAACTGCCTTAAGAGAGTGGATGTGAAAATAAGGGAGGATCCGTGTTGTAGTGAACAGAAATAGCTGAGGCGTGGATTTTAATAGATGAAAAAGAAAGCCCTTTGTGTAACATCTCAGTTAGATATTGCAGAATCTGAGGTATGTCAGGCTGAAGGGTATTTTGGCCTTTAGCTTGGTTCCAGGCACAAAACCTTTTCCATTTGTCTGAGTAGGCTTTCCTGGTGCTGGGCCTCCTGGCCTCCAGAATAACTTCCATAACAGGTTGTGAGAGAGGAGCTGGCTGGTTGCCTAGGTGATTTGCCATGCAGCCAAGTTTAAGGTTTTGAGCTGGCTGTGTAGAATCTGATTGTCTTGCTGTGTGAGCAGGTGGGTAATTTGTGGTAGAATCCATGGTGGGCCATGGGCCATATTCCTTAATAGTGGGTACCAGTGCTGGCGTGGCCAGTCTGGAGCAATGAGTATCATTTGGAGTCTCTCCATCCTGACTTTCAGTAGCACCTTTGTGAGAAGTGGTAGTGGAGGAAAGGCATATACTGTTAGCATTTTCCAACTGAATGAGAGTGCGTCCACTTTCCAAGCTTGTTGGTGAAAAGTCCTTGTGCAAAACTTTATTAGCTGACAGTTTTGAGGGCTGGCAAACAGGTCTATGTCTGGGAGCCCCCACTTTTGAGTTATCATTGCGAATACTTGTGGATCCAGTTTCCATTCGTGGGGATCGTTTCTGCTTAGGTAGTCTGCCAATATGTTCTTTTTTCCTGGCAGGAATTGAGCTTGTAATTGAACTTGGTAAGCCAGTGCTGTGTTCCACAAGGTTATTGCTTGCCTGCATAGCGGGTAGGAGTGTGTGCCCCCTTGTTTGTTTATGTACCACATTACTGTGGTGTTGTCTGTCCTTATGATAAGCTGTCCTGGATGCAAGAGGTCCTTGAAGGCTGTCAGAGCATTTTGTACAGCTAGCATTTCTTTTTGATTGATGTGCAGATTCCTTTGATCTGCTGTCCATAAGCCTTGAACGCACTGTCCTGCCATGTGTGCCCCCCCAGGCATAGTCCAATGCATCTGTTTTCATAGTTTGCCTGGCTGGGGGTAGGGTGAAAGGCTGACCCTTGTTGAGGTGACAAGCCTGTGACCACCATAGAAACTCCTGTTGGAGGCAGGGAATGAGAGTTATCATAGTTTCCCAACTGTGACTGTGTTGAGTCCATACGCTTTTTAGGTACCATTGTAATTTCCTCATATGCAGTTTTGCAAATGGTATTAGTAGTATGCCAGATGCCATGAAGCCCAAGGCCTGCACAATTTTTCTTGCAGGGAGTTGGGTCTTTGTTGCCATTGTTCTGAAGTATTGAGTTAATTGTAGTTGTTTGTCTGGCATTAGATAAGCCATTTGGGCCGTTGTATTCAAACTGGCACCCAGGAATGTCATAGTTTGTGAGGGCACTAGTTTTGATTTCTGTTTGTTTACTGTGTACCCTAGGCAACTTAGAAGATGTCTTACAAAAGCCAGGTATTGTAAGAGAATGTCCTTGTTTTCTGCTTGTATGAGACAGTCATCCAGGTATGGGTATATTTGAATTCCCCTCTGTCTGCAGTATGCAATTACTGGTGCCAGGCATTTTGTGAAGACCCTGGGCGCAGTAGATAAGCCAAAGGGCAGTGCAGAGAATTGGTAATGGGTTGAACCTGCAATGAAACGGAGGTATCTTCTGCAATTTTGTCTGATAGGGACATGCAGGTATGCCTCCTTGAGGTCCAACGTTACTAGCCAAGCTTTCTTGCCCAACATGGGAAGAAGCTGCTGTAGTGTTAGCATCTTGAATTTGGGTACTTGCAAGAAAGTGTTTAAAATTGAAAGGTCCAGAATGGGTCTCCAAGCATTGTCCTTTCTGGGGACTAGAAAGAGCCTTGAGTAAAATCCTTGGCCGTGCTCCTGTGTAGGTACCAGTTGGATGGCTTTCATGTCCATGAGAGCTGTAATTTGTTTTTGTGCCTCTGCCCATTGATTTTGTGGCAGGTTTGGCATTCCTTTTATCCTTGGCAAGGTGTGGAAATGGAATCTGTATCCGTGTGAGATAATATCTAGGACCCATTTGTCCTTTGTGACGATGCGCCAGTTGTCTGCAAAAAGTGTTAATTTTCCGCCCAAGGGAGCTGCCAAGAGGGTTTTGCTTGGCTGTTTGATGTTTAAGTCATTGTGTTTGCCTTCTAGTGGTTTGGGACCTGTCTTCTCCTCCTTTCTGTGTTGTAGTGCCCCATTGGCGAGGTTTGTAAGGGATTTGTGCTTGTCCTCTGCCCCTTGGGCGCCTGTATTTACCCCTCTGTGGCCTGTCAGAAGCTGGAAAGGACCAATTTTTTGTTGGCCAATTTCTGCTGAAGCATGGGGGCTGTACCTGTAAGAAATCTTTGACCGTCTGCATAGATTTTGCCTTATCCTCCATTTTCTTTAAAACCTCCTCTGCTTTAACCCCAAATAAAACATCGTGCTGTAAGGGCGCATCCAGTAACTTTGCTTTAACATGATCAGGCAGATCCTTTAACCAAGCATGCCTACGTATAACAGACCCAGTAACAGCTGCTCTGGAGGAAGCTTCCAAGGTATCAAAACCACATTGTAAAGTATGTTTGCCCACCTGTTCAGTTGCATGCAACAGATCTTGCATTTCCTTGAGTTCAGACTGTTGAGGGAGCGTGCCCATCTTTTGCTTTATTTGAGACATAAGGAATTGCTGGTATTTAAGCATGTGAAATTGACAATTTAGTACTCTCATAGCTAGAGTAGTAGAGGTGTAAACCTTCTTCCCCCACCTGTCTAGTGCTCTGGAGTCCCTTTCCGAAGGTACAGGATTTTTAGCCATAGAAGCCTTAGCCCCTTTGGGACCCTGGGAGATTGTCTCTGGATCAGCAGCAGGGCTTTTGTAAAGGAATTTGTGAGAGTCAGGCACTCTATAGTATCTCTCTGGTTTGGCTGGAGCAGGAGGCAGAGAATCTGGATTTAAACTAGATTCTAAGAAAACATCATCTACTATGTCCAAAACAGGGGGGATAGCAAGAGGTCTGTGCTGGGGAAGTAAAAGAAACTCCCGGAGCCTTTTCTTTGAGTCCTGACCCTCCCAGTGGAAATGTTCCCTCATGGTGTGTAAGGTTTCCCCAGAGGAGTATTCTTCAGGGGGAGAAGCTGAGGGAATTGAGTCTTCAGCATCAGAATCTTCATAAGGGGGAAAGGAGTAATCCTGTTCCTCAGAGGAGCCTGAGGAAGCAGACACCTGATCAGAGGAGGCATAATCCTCCTCTTGTCTAGGCCTTTTGTCGGGGGGGGGGGTTGGGAACCCCTGATCAAAGAAATCAAATCTTCAGCCATTTTAAGCATCTGTTTCTTAGGCATAGGGCCTTGACCTGGAGACTGAAGTATAGGCTTTTTTGGTTTTGGAGGAGTCTTAAGCTTAGCATAAGATTTTATGGTGAGGGTAGTCAGTCTGAAGACACCTTCAGAAACCGAAGGTGTTTCTGCAGCACTGGCTTCCCCTACTGCGATGTCGTCAGTTGGGCCTAAGGAAAAAGGCTGCGTCGGCCTAGAAATCTCTGCTAGGGGATCCGATGCGGCCTGGGGATCCAATTCAGAGGTAGCCAGGGGCTGTGTAGGTGCCTCACTGAAAACCGAAGAACCGGCGACCGGCCCAGCCGAGGTCTCGGAGTCTGGCTTTGGTCTAGGCTGCCTGTCCCTATCCTTGCGTTTTTTATGCACGCCGGTAGTCGGTTGCTGCGGCATAGCGTAATTAAATTTTCTACCGAAGTAGTGTCGTGCGAAATCAAAGCGACGCTTTATAGTTCGCTTATTGAACCTAGCACAAAACTGACAACCAGTGACGTCGTGGTCTGGGCCTAGGCAAGGTATACAAAAAGAATGAAAATCCTTATGAGGTATTTGCTTCCCACAAGAAATGCAATTGTTAACTTTTTCTGATATCGGACTGAGGCAAGAAAAGGTTCCCCAACGGGGTACTTGGCTTCGAAGACTTCGGACTGAAACTCGATTCGAAAATCTCAGGTGTCGGCCGGCCAGCACTTGCGAACTGCTTCTGCTTCGGGCACCGCGCGGCAAGAAAGACTGAAGAAAATGGCGTTGTATGCCTCTGATATACCCCTGGCGCTCTGACGTCAGGGAAGAAGCGACAGCAACCGATGCCAGACCAAGACTCTGGAATTCTGGCCGACTGCGGGACCGCCTGACGGCAGGATAACCCAAGTGTGATGACTGCAGCAGGGTAACACGATGAACATCAAATAAGAATGGCTGAAGACCTTATTACTCTAATCAGGGGAAATCACCCTTCTCCCTCTAAGAGACCTAGGACTGATTTTCTTTCTAATTCTTATCAGGATTCTGAAATTTCTGTTTTCTCTGATGACCAGGAGTTGCCCTTATCTACCTATGAGGATTCTGATGCAGAGGACTCCATTCCCTCTGCTTCCCCTCCAGAAGATTTCTCTTTTGGTGAAACCTTGCATACTCTTTGGGAGCATTTCCGCTGGGAAAGCCAGGATTACTCTGACTCCAAAAAGAGGCTCAGGGAATTCTTACTCCTACCTCAACACAGGCCTTTAGCTATCCCTCCTGTACTGTGGACATTGTAGATTATGCTTTCTCTGAATCTAGTCTGGCCCCTGAATCTCTACCTCCAGCTCCCAGAAAACCTGACCGGTATTACAGGATACCTGACTCTCACAAGTTCCTCTTTAAGAACCCTATTGCTGATCCTGAGACCATTTCACAGGGACCCAAAGGCATTAAGGCTACTACTGCCAAAAACTCTACCCCCTCTGATAGAGATTCCAGGGCCCTGGATAGATGGGGTATGAAGGTATACACTTCTGTAACTTTGGCCATTAGGGCCTTAAACTGCCAGTTTCGTATCAGCAGCATATTACTGGATTGCTTAAACAGAAAAATGATGAATCTGAAGTAGGATATTCATTTGTCTGCAACCTGTGGGTTATGGATCCGATATCGGATCCGAACCGGCATAGTTTCCAGCTATGGATCCAAGCTCTCAGCTCCTCCCCTCACCCATAATGCCCTGCTCTACCCTCATGACCTCAGATCTTGTTTGCCGCGCTGGTAACTGGATGTGGTTTCTATAGCTCTCAGCTAAGTGGAATTTTCTTGTACTAAATTTGAATATTTTTGCTTTCTTTAAACTTTTTTGTGTGAAAGTTGTAGGTTTCCTATTTTTATTGACTGTTTTTAGTTTAATTTTATTTACAGTAGTATATTTTATTCCCTCCCTCGCTGGTAATGAGTGTGTGTGAGGCCTGTGTGCTTTTTATAGTTTATTGTTTTAAGTTACTTCTGTAACTTTTGGTTAATTTTGACTATGGCTGACCAGCCTAAGTCATTTTTCTCTAAATGCTCCGAGTGTGGCCATAAGCTCTCACCGGCTGATGGCCACACTCGGTGTGTTAAGTGTCTTGGGGTTGAACACCTCACATCTGGCTGTTCCATTTGTGCAGGGTTCAACCCCAGGGCACTGAGGGAGCGGAGGTCCAAGCTGGTCCTGGCGGGTCTTTTACCGCCGGACTCGGCTCCGACCCCCGCTCCTTCGGGGACTCCTGCGGCTGCAGCTGTTCCCCCTGTAGCACCCCCTCCTGCTCCTGGGACTCAAACTCCCGCTTCAGGACAGGAGAGGGATGCATCTAAAAAGGACCGGAGGGAGAAGCACCACAAGCGGCGGGCCGAGACCTCTGTTTCGGCCCCGCCAGCCAAGCGGGCTTCTCCCCCGGCTTCCTTGTTGGAGCGGTCTCCTCCTTCTCGGCTCCGGTCACCTGTGTGCTTCTCACCGGGTCCTGAGGAGGAGGAGACCCGATCTCCGGCGAGGCTATCGAGGAGGCATTCCAGGCCTACCTCGGTAGCCTCGCCGAGATCTACCCATAGCCTTTCGGATGCTGATCTGGACCGGATGATGCGAAGGTTCATCCAGGCCCAGATGCAGATGGGAGTGCTCTTGCCTCCCTCCGGGGAGCTCAACACCCTTTTCAAGCCTATTGCTCCTTCTCCGACCCGCTTCCGGGTTCGAGCAGCTGGAGCCGAGCAGCTTCGAGCCGGGGAGGTCGGATCCGATAGTACTGGGTACCGGATCCGACCATGCCCTCGAAAAGTGCCGGACCCGATCTCTCGGAGCCTGGATCCGAGCTTCGGATCCGGGGGGATCAGTGCTCCTTCGGCGCCGTCTGTGTCGGAGCGCACTGTCCCTTCGGATCCGAGTGCTTCGGCGCCGGCTCCGATCCACTCTTCGGATCCGAGGGGGAGCCGATTGTCGGATCCTTTGGTCGAGGTCGGCTCCCCTTCGGCTTTTGATGTAGTGGAGAGGGCTCTGTTGAGGGTCTCCGGACCCCGGCACTTGCTTCGCCCGTCCCACGCTCCCTCTGCACTGGGCCAGGCTTCCACCATCCGGCCCCTGGGACAGCCCGTTTCTGTGCCCCAAGTTGCTCCTATGGAGCAAATTGCTGCTTGCGAGGACTCCTCTGACAGCCCCCCAGAGGAGGCTCCCCGCAAGCATACGTGCAAAAGGAGGCACATTGACTCCCCTGAGTCTCTCACTGAAGACACGGACTTGGAGGAAGGGGAAGGCTCCCCACGGTCACCCCCCGAGGATGTCTCCTTCGGAGACATCATGGAAATGCTCCGTATTAGGGGTGGTCTGCCCCAAGTCTTCCTCGGACGAGTCCGTGTTCTTGGAGGCATTCAAACGGGCCCGTCTACCTCTTGGGTGTCCCCCTTCCGACCCTCTGGTGGACTTTATTACCACCAGGGCGTGGAAGGAACCGGACACCGTGGAGCCAATTCCCAAAAGACCTGATAAAATCCTTAGCCCGCCTTCTGACAGGACCCATTGGAGTAAGGGGCCTCCTGTAGATGCCATGTTGATGGCGGCCACAAAGAGGGAACTGGCTCAGGAGAGTCCTCAGTCCACCCACCGAGCAAGGAGTCTCGGATGATGGACCGCTTGGGGAAGCGGATGTTCAGTTCGCGACCTTTTCGTAAGGGTGCTGAACTATTTGGCACATGTTATTCGGATGCAGCGAGACCTTATTAAGGAGTACGCTGCATCCCTGAGTCCATTTCGGAGGAGGACAGAGCTCTGCACTCCACCAAAATGGCCACTCTTAGGTCAGTCACAAATACTTCTATCGGCTACTCTCCCATGCTACGGAGGCGCCGCTAGAGCTCTTGGGACAGGACTGGTCACTAGACGCCAGGCCTGGCTCCGCCACTGCATTTTTCTGAGCCCTTCAAGGCGCTTTGAACGCCTTTGATGGTTCTGCTCTGTTTGGCAAGACCGTCATGAGACGTTGACCCAGAGCGAGAAGGACGGAAGACGCTGTCTGCCGTCGGAATCCGCTTCTCTGCACCCCAGAGGCCCTATTCTAGGAACCAAAAGGGTCAGAAGAAGATGTGGTTCGAAGTCGCAGCAGTCCCAGCCTGCTCCGGACAACCAGTCCTTCCGTGGCAGAGGAGGACAGGGAGGACGCCGCCCTAGAGGCAGAGGGGCTCCCAGAAACTTCGGGTCCAGGGAACCTTTCTCTGAACGGCCCGCGCAGCAGCCCTGAGGGGCTGCCCGACTGCTCTACTCTGGAGGCAGTCGGGGGACGCTGGGCACCTAGCGGCATGGGAGTCCATAACATCGGACCGCTGGGTTCTCCAAATCATATCCAGGGATATCGCATTCCTTTCCTTCACCTTCCAAAGATGAAGTCCCTCCCAGACGCACCACCCGGTCAAAGGGAGGCCGCTTTAGCAGAAATTGGCCATCTGCTAGAGAAAAGAGCCATCCAGCCCGTTCCCCCAGACCAGATCGGATCAGGGTTCTACTCCAGGTTCTTTTAGTGCCAAAAAGACGGGGAACTAAGACCAATCCTAGACCTCTCTCCTGAATCTGGCAGTCCCCAAAGAAAAATTCCGAATGGTCACTCTACAATCTATTCTCCCCCTTCTGGGAGAATGCCACTGGATGTGCTCGATAGATCTCAAGGACGCGTACTACCACATCCTAATGGACAGACGCTCCAGGAGGTTTCTCCGCTTCGGCTGGGAGCCAGTCACTACCAGTTCCGGGTCCTTCCCTTTGGTCTCACCACGGCCCCCAGGGTGTTTACCAAAGTACTAGCAGTGGTAGCGGCCCACCTGAGGCTTCACGGGGTGCAGGCCTTTCCCTGCCTGGACGACTGGCTCCTTACCCCAACAAGGCATCTACTTCTCTCGGCCAGACTCCTTTCTCCATCTTGCTCCATTTCTGGGCATCACAATAAATACAAAGTCCAACCTGGCACCCACTCAGCTCTTAGATTTCATAGGGGCCAGACTAGACACAAGGAGTTTACGAGCCTTCCTCACTGCGGACAGAGTTCTAAATCTGCAGCTCCAGGTGCGGGCCATTCTCCATTCATGTTCTGTTCCAGCGGAGTTGGTCCTGAGGGCTCTAGGGTCCATGGCTTCGTCGATAGCACTTCTTCCTCTTGCCAGGCTCAATATGCATTCTACAGTGGACGCTCTTAGTACAGTGGTCATACCTTGCTCTCCCATGTATCATCCCATAGCGATCAGCAAGGCTTGCAAGCGGTCCCTCTTGTGGTGGCTCCACTCCCGGATCTCCACGAGGGTCGCCCATTTTGTGCTTCTCCCCTCTCGCCACGGTGACCACGGACGCCTCCCGCCTCGGGTGGGGGGGCACTTTGCGGGCCGGACAGTCCAAGGCACGTGGAACGATTCAGAGACCTTACTGCATATCAATGTTCTAGAGATGAGAGCAGTGCTCTTAGCGTTGCTAGCACTTCAGGACTTTCTTCCCTTGGGAACAATTGCGATTCAATCGGACAATATGTCTGTTGTCTGGTACATCAACAAGCAAGGGGGAACAAGGTCTTACCCTCTTTGTCGAGAGGCCATGAGAGTTTGGGAATGGGCAATCTCCACCAATCGCTTTCTCATAGCAACGCACATTCCGGTCGGTCCAACATCCTAGCGGACAAGCTCAGTCGCACCATTCTGACCCCTTACGAGTGGTCTCTCAATTGTCAAGTAGCAGAACGCATATTCGCACGGTGGGGAACCCCTTCATGCGATCTTTTTGCCTCTCCCTCAAACACCAAGTGCGACAGTTTTTTCGCTCTGATACCTCCTCCCGGAGGTACCCCAAGAGACGCTCTGGTGCATGCTTGGCCACCCGGTCTTCTGTATGCCTATCCACCCTTGCCTCTGATGCTGCAAGTACTTCAGAAAGCCTCTCGGGTGGGTTGCAGAATGATTCTCATTGCTCCGTTCTGGCCTCGACAGATCTGGTTCCCCTTCCTAAGGTCTCACTCGGTGAATCCTCCTTGGATTCTAGATCCTATTCCGGATCTGATATCCCATCCATCCTGCATTCCTCCTCCGAACCTGGACAGCCTGAAGCTGACCGCTTGGCTGCTCCAGTTCCACTCTTGATAAGGACTCCCGGTATCTCTTCACCAGTAAAGGCTATTTTGGTGGCGGCTCATAAACCATCCACTAGAAAGGTTTACCGAAGCAAATGGAAACGTTTCTCTGTGTGGGCGGAGCGGCAAGGCCTAGATCCCTTCACGGTTCCTCTCCCGTAGTGCTTGATTTTCTAACCTCTCTCTTTAATGATGGTGCCAGCAGTTCCACAGTCAAAGTTCAACTGGCGGCAATTTCTCACTATCACATTGGTCAAGAGTCTAATCCTCTTATGTCAGCCAAATTGTGCAAAACTTTTCTTAAAGGTACTTTCCTTCTCAGGCCCCTATTAAGCAAGCAGTTCCTCCTTGGGACCTTTCTTTGGTCCTACAGGCCTTGACCGCTCCCCTTCGAGCCATGCTACAGTGGACCTCAAATTCTTGTCTTACAAGACAGCCTTTTGGTAGCCATTACATCAGCCAAGAGAGTTTCTGAACTTCAAGCTTTATCAGCTAAACCTCCTTACTTGGTTTTTATCCGGACCGTGTCTCCCTCAGGACCAACCCGTCCTTCCTTCCTAAAATCGCTTCTGAAGCAAACATCAATCAATCCATTAACCTCCCTGTTTTCTTCCCTAAGTATGAAAACAAAGGTGAATATAGGCTACACTCACTAGATGTTCACAGGCAACTAAGATTTTATCTCAACAGGACAGCTGGTCATAGGCAATCCGACCAGCTGTTTATTTCCTTTGCAAAATTCAATTTGGGCAAGCCAATTTCCAAAGTTTCTCTGTCCCGCTGGATTTCACAGTGCATTTTATTGGCTTATCAAGCGTCAGGAAGGCCCGCACCGGAGGGTGTTCATGCCCATTCAACCCGGTCAGTATCTACCTCAGCAGCCTTCAAGGCTAGGATTCCTCTGGATGATATTTGTGCAGCAGCTACATGGGCTTCATCTCATACATTTATTTCTCACTATAAGTTGGATCTTGCATCCAGGGGTAGAGCATCCTTTGGCTCATGGTGCTCGAATATCCTTCCATGATGGCCGCCCAAGATTCAGGTAGCTGGGGACTCTGTCCCACAGGTTGCAGACAAATGAATATCCTACTTCAGATTTAGAAGTTATGTACTCACCATAACGCAGCACCTGAGTAGGTGTATTCATTTGTCTGCAACCATCCCGCCCTCCTATCCCCCTGGCCTTTCAGTTTCCTGCATATTACTTGTTACCCTTTTGAGGGTATTGTTGCTTTGGCAAACTCGATCTGAGGTCATGAGGGTAGAGCAGGGCATTATGGGTGAGGGGAGGAGCTGAGAGCTTGGATCCATAGCTGGAAACTATGCCGGTTCGGATCCGATATCGGATCCATAACCCACAGGTTGCAGACAAATGAATACACCTACTCAGATGGAACGTTATGGTGAGTACATAACTTCTAATTCCTGACTATGCTGAAAATAAAGAATTACAAGATTTAATGTATTCTGCTGAGCAGTTTGGAAAACATACTTTGCAATGTGGTTTTGATTCATTAGAGGCATCTTGTAGGGCTGCTGTCACAGGGTCTGTACTTAGAAGGCATGCTTGGCTTAAGGAGCAACCCTTGCCAGATCATGATAAAGCTAAATTACTGGATGCTCCCTTAAACCAAGACCGCCTGTTTGGTAACAAAGCAGAAGTAGTATTTAAAAAGATAGAGGAAAAAGCTAAATATATGCAAGCTCTTAAAGATTTCCTGCAAGTACAGCCTCCCAGATTTAGTAGGCATTGGCCTACTAAGAATTGGTCCTTTCCTGCCTTTTCCAGGAGGCCTAAGCAGTGGGTGGCTTCCACTTCCAAAGCTGATAGTAGTAAGGCACCCCCTTATGGTAAATTATCACAATGACTTAACTTTAACCCTTCCAAGCCCTGCTCAACTGACTGTTCCTTTAGGGAAAAAGATCACCCTGCATGCAAAAAACTGGGAACTCATTACCCAAGACAAATGGGTTTTAAATATAGTTTCCCAAGGGTACAGATTCCACATGTTCATCGTGTTACACTGCTGCAGTCATTACACTTGGGTTATCCTGCCGTCAGGCGGTCCCGCAGTCGGCCAGAGTTCCAAAGGCTTGGTCCGGCATTGGTTGCTGTCACTTCTTCCCTGATGTCAGTGCGCCAGGGGTATATAAGATGCATCCGATGCCATTTTCTTCAGTCTTTCTTGCTGCGCGGTGCCCGAAGCAGAAGCAGTTCACAAGTGCCGGTCGGCGGACTCCTGAGATTTTCGAAGTCGAATTTCAGATCCGAAGTCTTCAGTAAAGCTAAGTACCCCGTTGGGGAAACTTTTTTCTTGCCTCAGACCGATGTCAGAAAAAGTTAATAATTGTATTTCTTGTGGGAAGCAAATACCTCATAAGGACTTCCACTCTTACTGTATTCCATGCCTAGGCCCTTATCACGACGTCACTAGTTGTCGGTTTTGTGCTAGATTTAACAAATGCACTATAAAAAGACGTTTTGATTTTGCTTTGCACTACTTTGGCCGAAGGTTCAATTATACTATGCCGTCGGATCAACCGACGACCGCAATTCTGAAAAAAAACCCAAAGACAAGGATAAAGACAGGCATCCGAGATCCAAAACCGAAGACGAAACCTCTTCTAGGCCAGTCGCCGGTTCACCAGTTCTCAGTGAGGCGCTTTCGCAGCCCCTGACACCTGCTACCTCAGAGCCACAGGCCGTTTCCGACTCCCACGTGGAGACAACTAGGCCTCTGGAAACTCGAGGTATTGGGCCTACGGAAACTAATCCCTCAGATGGGTCCGGAGCCGCTGAGCAGGCATCGGCTTCTGAGGGTGTTTTCAGACCTTCACAACTTACCATTAAAGCAACAGCCAAGACAAAAGTACCATTAAAGACAAAGAAGCAAGTACAGCATTCTCCTGGACATTCCTCCATGCCTAAGAAACAGATGCTTAAAATGGCCGAAGACCTCATTACTCTAATCAGGGGTTCCCATCCCCCTCCTGAGAAAAGGCCTAGGCAGGATACAGACTATGATTCTTCTGATCAGGTTTCCATTTCCTCTGATTCTTCTTCAGACCAGGGGTGCTCTCTCTACCCCCATATGAGGACTCTGATGCTGAAGAATCTATCCCTTCAGCCTCTCCTCCTGAGGATTATTCTTTTGGGGAAACTTTACATACCATGAGGGAGCATTTCCATTGGGAAAGTCAGGATTATTCAGAATCCAAGAAAAGGCTCAGGTATTTCCTTTTATTGCCTCAGCACAGGCCCCTGGCTATTTCGCCTGTGCTAGATATTGTGGATGATGTGTTCTCTGAATCCAGCTTATCTCCTGATTCTTTGCCCCCTGCACCAGCCAAGCCAGATAGGTATTATAGAGTCCCTGACTCTCACAAGTTTCTTTATAAAAACCCTTCTGCTGATCCAGAAACTATTTCCAAGGGTCCAAAAGGGGTTAAGGCTTCCATTGCAAAAAATCCAGTACCCTCTGACAGAGATTCCAGAGCTTTGGATAGATGGGGGAAGAAAGTTTACACTTCTGCAACTTTAGCAGTAAGGGCTTTAAATTGCCAGTTTCACACGCTTAAGTACCAACAGTATTTAATGGCTCAGTTAAAACAGAAAATGCTTGCAAGCTCAGTAGCTCCTGACTGTAAAGAAATGCAGGATTTATTGCATGCAGTTGAACAGGTGGGAAAACCTACTCTGCAATGTGGTTTTGATTCTTTAGAGGCCTCTTGTAGAGCCGCAGTTACAGGTTCTGTGATTCGAAGACATGCTTGGTTAAAAGAACAGAGTTTACCTGATCATGTTAAGGCAAAATTATTGGATGCTCCTTTACAGCATGATACCTTGTTTGGTGTTAAGGCAGAAGAGGTGTTAAAGAAAATGGAGGATAAAGCTAAATCTATGCAAACAGTCAAGGATTTCTTACAGGTACAGCCACCTCGATTTAGCAGAAATTGGCCAACAAAGAATTGGTCCTTTCCAGTGTCAGACAGGCCACAGAGAGGCAGATACGGATGCCCAAGAGGCAGATCTCAACCCCAAGGCTCTAACAGACAACGACAGTGGGGCACCTCAACCCCAAAAGGAGGTGAGGACAAGTCTCAACCTTACAGGAAACAGTCCCAATGACTTCCCCCTTCGTACGCCAAGCACTTCCCTTTTGGTAGCCTTCTTAGGGGGGAAACTAGCACTTTTTTTCTTAAAACTGGCAAACAATCACCCAAGACAAATGGGTTCTGAATATTGTTTCTCAAGGTTACAGGTTCCACTTTCATACTTTACCAAGGCTAAAAGGAATGCCAGACCTGCCCAGAATCAATGGGCAGAGGCGCACAAACAAATTTCAGCCCTCATGAACATGAGAGCTATTCAAAAAGTATCACAACAGGAACAAGGACAAGGATTTTACTCAAGACTCTTCCTGGTCCCCAGAAAGGACAAGGCCTGGAGGCCCATACTAGACCTTTCAATTCTAAATACTTACCTGGATATTCCGAAATTCAAAATGTTGACATTACAGCAGCTTCTACCCATGCTGGGCAAGAAGGCTTGGCTTGTTACTCTTGACCTCAAACAGGCATACCTGCATGTCCCTATCAGACAAAATTGCAGAAGATACCTCAGATTCAAAGCTGGTACAATGCACTACCAATTCTCTGCACTGCCCTTTGGCTTATCTACTGTACCCAGGGTCTTTACAAAGTGCCTGGCACCAGTAATTGCATTTTGCAGACAAAAAGGAATTCAAATATATCCATACCTGGACGACTGCCTCATTCAAGCAGAGACAAAGGACATTCTTCTACAGCATCTGGCGTTTGTAAAAAGGTTGCTAAGTTCTCTATGGTACACAGTAAACGAAAAGAAGTCAAAACTAGTGCCCTCACAACAGATAATATTCCTGGGTGCCAGCTTAAATACAACAGCCCAGATGGCTTATCTCACGCCATACAAACAAATTCAATTAATTCAATATTTTCAATTACTGGCAAAAACGTCCCATCTCCCTGCAGGAAAAATTCTGCAGGCCCTGGGATTCATGGCATCCTGCATACTACTAATACCATATGCCAGACTGCATATGAGGAAATTACAATGGTACCTAAAAAGTGTTTGAACTCAACACTCTCACAGTTTAGAAGCAGTAATACCAATGATTCCCTGCCTACAACAGGAGTTTCGATGGTGGACACAGGCATGTCACCTAAACAAGGGTCAGCCTTTTACCCTACCCACAGCCAGGCAGACTATAAAAACAGATGCTTCGGATTACGCCTGGGGAGCACACATGGCAGGAAAATGCATTCAGGGCAAGTGGACCACAGACCACATGCATCTTCACATCAATCAAAAAGAGATGTTGGCTGTTCAAAATGCCCTAACAGCTTTCAAGGACCTTCTGCATCCAGGACAATTATTATTAAAGACAGACAACACCACAGTAATGTGGTACATAAACAAGCAAGGGGGCAGTCATTCTTATCCCCTATGCAGGCAAGCCATGACCTTGTGGAACACAGCTGTAACATATCAAGTTCATCTGCAAGCACAATTCCTGCCAGGAAAGAAAAATACTCTGGCAGACGATCCAAGCAGAAATATGGACCCTCACGAATAGAAATTGAATCCACAAATCTTCAGCATGGTAACGCAAAAAATCGGGATGCCCAGACATAGATCTTTTTGCCTCCCCTCTGAATTGCCAACTACAAAAATTCTGCACAAGGACTTATCACACACAAGCATGGAAAGTGGATGCTCTCTTGTTCAGTTGGAAAAGCCTAAAAGTTTATGCCTTCCCACCATTGCCTCTCCTTTCAAAGGTACTCCTAAAAGCCAGACAAGAAAAACCACAGATGATCCTGATTGCTCCAGACTGGCCACGCTAGCACTGGTACCCAATGTTAAAGAACTTAGCTCAAGGCCCACCATGGATTTTGCCTCAAATTCCACACCTTCTGACTCAACAAAACAATCGGATCCTGCACGGTCAGCTCAAAACCCTAAACCTGGCTGCATGGCAGATTCATTAGTCAAACAGGCAACACCTCTCTCTAAAGCTGTTATGGATGTCATTTTGGAGGCCAGGAGGCCTAGCACCAGGAAAGCTTACTCAGAAAAATGGAAGAGATTCTGCTCCTGGAACCAGGCTCAAAGCCTTGACCCTCTTGTCCCAAACATTCCTCAGATTTTACAATACTTAACTGAGATGCTGGACAAAGGCCTATCCTTCTCATCAATTAAGATCCATGCCTCTGCCATTTCAGCACATTACAACACGGATCCTCCTTTATTCTCTCATCCCTCGCTAAAGCAGTACCTCAGAGGGGCTAAAAACATAAGACAGCCCCGGAGAGCACCAACACCAACTTGGGACCTCAATTTTGCTTTGGAAAAACTGACCCTGCCACCTTTTGAGCCAGCCAATACAGCCGATCTAAAATGTTTATCATGGAAAATAGCTTTGCTCCTGGCAGTAACTTCAGCACGAAGAGTCTCAGAGCTACAGGCATTAATGGCAGTGGAACCTTTTATAATTTTTCATCAGGACAGGGTTTCTTTAAGGACAAACCCTACCTTCATGCCAAAGGTGGTATCTAGTGTGGCTCTTATCCAAGCCATCCATTTGCCAACCTTTTATCCAAACCCCTAGAATAAAAGGGAGAAACTTCTGCACCCTTTGGGCATACACAGGCAGCTACGCTTCTACTTGGACAAAACAAAAGCTTTCAGGAAAACTGAGCAACTGTTTGTAGCATATGCTGCAGGATCACAGGGCAAGGCTATCTCAAAGCAGACTATATCCAAATGGATAGGACACTGTATTTGTTACTGCTACACACAGCATGGAAAATCAGTCCCTAATAACATTAGGCCACATTCCACCAGGGCAACAGCCACTTCAACAGCCTTTCTCAGAGGAGTACCTACCAAGGAAATTTTGGGGGCTGCAACTTGGAGTTCAGTGCACACCTTTACCAAGTATTGCCACTTGCCTCTTTACTCTAAATCCAGAGCAGGATTTGCCACTGCAGTTCTGCAGGGCCTCATAGCCAATCCTAACTCTTTATAGACCAGCCACCCAACCTTAGCTTTGGGATTCTACCCAAGTGTAATGACTGCAGCAGTGTAACACGATGAACATAGTACAGTTTTGTACCTACCATAAATGTAGATGTTCGAGTGTTCACACTGCTGCAGTCCAGGTTACCCTCCCTCCATCCCCTCTGAACTAGCTGGACTTATCTATACCTTTCTATCCTATACAACCTTTGTGGTGTATTTGCTTGTAACTGAAAGTATTGTTTTTATTTTATATGTATATTTTTTTATTAGCAGTATCCATTGCCTACCTTCTTGGGGGCACCTGACATCTGGGGCAAGAAAAACTGAAGAAAATGGTGTCTGATGCATCTTGTATACCCCTGGCACACTGACGTCAGGGAAGAAGCGACAGCAACCGACGCTGGACCACGACTTTGGAACTCTGGCCGACTGCGGGGACCACCTGACGGCAGGATAACCCAAGTGTAATGACTGCAGCAGTGTGCGCACTCTAACATCTACATTTATGGTAGGTACAAAACTGTGCTTTCCACTCCTTACCAAACCCAAACGTTTGGCCAGACCTACCCCAAAACCAGTGGGCAGAGGCTCATAAGCAAGATGTTCATCGTGCATACAGCTGCAGTAATCACAGATGGGTTTTCTGCCGTCAGGCGTTCCCTCGGTCGGCCGAATTCCAAAGTCTTGGTCCGGCGTCGGTTGTCGTCGCTTTCTCTTCTGACGTAAGTGAGGCCAGAGTATATAAGACACAGCCGACGCCATGTTCTTCAGTCTTTTTTGCCGCGCGGTGCCCGAAGCAGAAGCAGTTCGCAAGTGCCGGTCGGCCAGCTCCTGAATTACGAAAATTTTGGAAACCGAAGTCTTCATTAAAGCTAAGTACCCCATTGGGGAAACTTTTCTTGCCTCAGACCGATGTCAGAAAAAGTTAATAACTGCATTTCTTGTGGGAAGCAAATACCGCATAAGGATTTCCATTCCCTCTGCATACCTTGTTTGGGCCCAGACCACGACGTCTTGGGCTGTCGCTTTTGCGCTACCTTCAATAAACGCACTATTAAGCGTCGGGTGGAGTTCGCCCAACACTACTTTGGTAAAGCTTTTGATTATAAAATGTCGTCGGACACTCCGACTACCGTTTTGTCCAAAAAACGCAAGGAAAAGGACCGACACCACGCCAAAACAGGCTCCACGTGGTCCGGTTCTCAGCGAGACGCCTTTGCAGTCCCTGACTACCGACGACACTCCTTTGGCGGTGTCCTCTGTACCCGAGACCGCTGGGACCTCGGCCCTTTTCCAGACTACAACCGAAGCCTTTGCTAATGTTGAGCCTACTAATGTGGACAGGTCCACCTCCACCCATGGTGTATTTAGGCCTTCATCTTCTTTTTCAATTAAGGCCTTTACTAAATCCAAAGCAGCCAGGCATCCCACGAGGCCTGTTGCACAGGGCCCATCTCCAGGTCCCATGCCTAAAAAACAGATGCTTAAAATGGCTGAGGATGTAATTACTCTTATCAGAGGTTCTCAACCCCCTCCAGACAAGAGACCCAGAGTGGAGGAAGATTCCCCCTCTTCTGATTAGGGATCCTTTTTATCGGAACATTCTGATGCAGAGGAACACTCTTACTCTCCTTTTGAGGATTCGGATGCAGAACAGTCCATCCCTTCTGTATCCCCTCCTGAGGATTTTTTCTTTGGGGAAACCTTGCACACCTTGAGGGAACACTTCCATTGGGAAGGCTTCAGATTCCAAGAAAAGACTTAGGGAATTTCTTTTGTTACCTCAACACAGACCTCTGGCTATACCCCCTGTTTTGGACATACTGGATGATGTCTATTCGGAGGCTTGCCTTAACCCGGATTCTCTGCCTCTTGCACCAGTCAAACCTGATGGGTATTAGAGTACCCAGCTCTCACCAATTTCTCTTCAAAAGCCATAATGCTGACCCTGAAACCATTTCACAAGGCCCCAAGGGATTGAAGGCCTCCACTGCCAAGAATCCACTTCCTACAGAAAGGGAATCAAGATCTTTAGAAAGGGGGGGTAAAAAGGTATATACCTTGGCCACCCTAGCCATGAGGGCCTTAAATTGTCAGTTTCATGTGCTTAAATATCAACAGTTCCTGTTATCACAATTAAGGAACAAAATGTCTCAACCTGAACAACCAGATTTAAAGGAGTTACAGGATATGATGCATAGTGCGGAGCAAGTGAGTAAACACACTTTACAATGTGGTTATGATGCCCTAGAGGCTTCAAGTAGAGCGGCTGCTACGGGATCAGTCATTCGCAGACATGCTTGGCTTAGAGAACAAAACTTGCCTGATCATGTGAAAGCTAAACTTGTAGATGCTCCTTTACAAAAGGATGTGCTGTTTGGTACTAATGCTGAGGAGATATTACGGAAAATGGAAGAAAAAGCCAAATCCATGCAAACTGTCAAAACTTTTTTCCAGGTCCAACCACCACGTTTTAGCAGAAATTGGCCTTCAAAGAACTGGTCCTTTCCAGCCACTGACAAGCCCCAAAGAGGTAGATACAGACGCACAAGGGGCAGAGGGCAATCACAAGGATCATATAGAGGACGACGATGGCAAACTCCAGCACCAAGAGGTGGCGAGGACAGTGCACAACAATACAGGAAGCAAACCCAATGACTCCCTCATTTCCATGCCAAGCACGTCTCAGCTGGCAGCACCTTTGGGAGGAAAGCTAGCATTATTTGCAAACAATTGGCATATTGTCACAACAGACAAATGGATCCTGGGCATTATAAACAGAGGCTACAAATTTCATTTCCACACTCTTCCAAAAATGAAAGGCATGCCAAACCTGCCACAGAATCAAAGGGCAGAGGCACAACTACAAATTTCAAAGCTCTTAAGCATGAGAGCTATTCAAGAGGTACCTTCTCACGAACAAGGCCAAGGTTTTTATTCAAGGCTTTTTCTGGTACCAAGGAAAGGAACCGACTGGAGACCCATTTTGGACTTATCCATCCTAAACACATTTCTACTTGTACCAAAATTCAAGATGCTCACATTACAGCAACTTCTTCCCATGCTGGGCAAGGAGTTTTGGCTGGTAACATTGGACCTCAAGGAGGCATACCTGCATGTCCCAATCAGACAAAGCTGCAGAAGATACCTCAGATTTCTTGCAGGTTCAATCCATTATCAAGTCTCTGCATTGCCCTTTGGCTTATCTACTGCACCCAGAGTATTCACAAAGTGCCTGGCATCAGTGATTGCCTACTGCAGACTTCAAGGGATACAAATTTACCCTTATTTGGACGACTGCCTGATCCAAGCGGACAGCAAGCACATACTTCTGGAACATCTGACATATGTGACACGGCTATTGCATGCTCTGGGATACACAATCAACAAAGAGAAATCAAGGCTAACACCATCTCAGAAAATAACCTTCCTGGGTGCCAACTTGGACACAAACACCCAGATGGCCTATCTTATGCCAGAAAAACAAGGGCAACTATCTCAGTACTTAAAAATACTAGCAAAAAGTACCAGGCTTACTGCAAGGAAAATCCTGCAGGCTCTGGGATTCATGGCATCTTGCATTCTTTTAATCCCATGTGCAAAGCTGCATATGAGGAAACTTCAGTGGTACCTAAAAAACCTATGGTCTCAACACAGTCACAGTTTGGAAACAATACTACCAATAATCCCATGTTTGCAAAAGGAATTTCTATGGTGGGCCCAAGCATGTCAAACAAACACAGGCCTCCCATTCTGCAAGCCTCAAGCAGAGCAAACTATCACAACAGACGCCTCAGATTACGCTTGGGGGGCGCACATGACTGACAGGTGCATCCAGGGCAAATGGTCCCAAAAAGAAAAGCACCTCCACATCAATCAAAAAGAAATGCTAGCAGTAATAAATGCAATTACAGCTTTCAAGGACTTCCTGCATCCAGGACAATTACTCATAAGAACAGACAACACCACAGTAATGTGGTACATAAACAAACAAGGAGGAACACATTCCTACCCATTGTGCAGACTAGCCATGACCCTTTGGAATTTGGCTCTGGAATGGCAAATCGAACTTCAAGCACAGTACCTGCCAGGATTGGAAAACACACTGGCAGACAATGACAGATCCACACGAATGGAAGTTACACCCGCAGGTGTTTGCAGAAATAACCCAAGTTTGTGGGAGGCCAGACATAGATCTTTTTGCCTCCCACAGGAATCATCAATTGGAAACGTTTTGTTCGAGGACCTTTCATCCAAAGGCCTGGAGAGTGGACGCCCTTTCATTCAGTTGGACAGCATGGACAGTTTACGCATTCCCACCTCTGCCTCTTCTGCCCAAGGTACTTTTGAAAGCAAGAGCAGACAGACCGAAGATGATACTGATTGCTCCAGATTGGCCAAGGCAGCACTGGTACCCATTGCTGAGGAGCCTAACACATGCTCCTCCCTGGTCCCTGCCTCTAATGCCACTTCTGCTGACTCAGCACAGTTACAAAACTCTCCACAGTCAGCTGAAAGCACTCAATCTCGCTGCATGGAAAATTCCTTAACACCACAACAGACCCTACTCTCCAAGGAGGTGCAGGATGTCATTTTGGAGGCCAGAAGACCATCTACTAGAAAAGCTTACTCCGCAAAATGGAAGCGGTTTTGTTCTTGAAATGCGAAAAAAGGCCAGGACCCTAGAAAACTGAACTTGCCTCAGGTATTACAGTATCTAGCTGAGCTGCTGAACAGTGGACTTTCAGTTTCTTCCATAAAAATCCATGCCTCAGCTATTTCTGCAGAATACAACATGGATCCCCCTTTATTTTCTCACCCAGTCTTACGACAGTTCCTCAGAGGGGCTAAGAATATTAGACCACCAAGGAAACAACCAATACCATACTAGAAAAATTAACATTGCCTCCTTTTGAACCAGCTGCCTCAACAGATTTGCAATATTTGTCCTGGAAAACTGCCTTCCTTCTGGCTATCACTTCAGCTCGTAGAGTTTCGGAATTACAGGCCCTCATGGCGGTGCAGCCCTTTCTCATTTTCCATCAGGACAGGGTCTCCCTTCGCACCAACCCATCATTTATGCCTAAAGTGGTATCTAGGGTAGCTTTAAATCAAGCCATACACCTTTCCTACCTTTTACCCCAGTCCTCAAAACAAAGGGGAAAGGCTGCTACATTCCTTAGACATCCATAGGCAGCTATGTTACTATTTGGACAGAACAAAGTCCTTCAGGAAATCAGAACAACTCTTTGTGTCCTATGCTGTAGGGGCTCAAGGGAAGCCAGTTTCCAAGCAGACTATTTCAAAGTGGATAGGCCACTGCATACGGTTTTGTTATTCCTATCATGGGAAATCTGTTCCTACAGGTATCAGATCACACTCCACCAGGGCCACAGCTACCTCTACAGCCTTCCTCAGAGGAGTTCCTACCAAAGATATTCTGGAGGCAGCCACTTAGAGTTCTGTACATACCTTCACAAAACACTACCACCTGCCTTTATATTCCAGAACAAGAGCAGGCTTTGCCACTGCTGTTTTGCAGGGCATTCTGGCTCAGTCCAGTTCCTCCTAGTACCTACCACCCTGTGCGTAGCTTTGGGATTCTACCCATCTGTGATTACTGCAGCTGTATGCACGATGAACATAGTACAGTTTTGTACCTACCATAAATGTAGATGTTCGAGTGCTAATACAGCTGCAGTACAGGTTTCCCTCCCTCCTTCCCCACTTGGTAAAGGCATGGGGCCTAACAACCTCTTCATACAGCCTGACTGGGTTATCCTTCTAAGGTTTATTTGCTTGCAACCACTGTTTTTGGATCATATTGCATTACATGTATACGCATATAAGCATAATTTATGTATTGCCTTCTTTCGGGGGGCACCTGACATCTGGGGCAAGAAAGACTGAAGAACATGGCGTCGGCTGTGTCTTATATACTCTGGCCTCACTTACGTCAGAAGAGAAAGCGACGACAACCGACGCCGGACCAAGACTTTGGAATTCGGCCGACCGAGGGACCGCCTGATGGCAGAAAACCCATCTGTGATTACTGCAGCTGTATTAGCACTCGAACATCTACATTTATGGTAGGTACAAAACTGTACTTTCTCTTTCTTCTAAGCATCAGGGCTATTTCAACCTGTCCCCGGAGAAAAATGGGGGCAAGGTTTCTACTCAATACTTTTTCTGATACCCAGAAAAGACCATTCCTGGCATCCTATCCTGGACCTGTCTGTCCTAAACACTTTTTTGGATATCCCAAAATTCAAAATGCTAACTCTACATCAGCTGCTCCCCATGCTGGGAAAAGATGCCTGGTTGGCAACACTGGATTTAAAGAAAGCCTACCTGCACATCCCCATAAGGGAATCTTGCAGAAGATACCTACGCTTCAGAGCAGGCTACATGCACTATCAGTTCTCTGCACTGCCCTTTGGCTTATCTACTGCGCCGAGGGTATTCACAAAGTACCTAGCTCCAGTCACTGCATTTTGCAGGCAAAGAAATATTCAAATATACCCATACCTGGACAATTGTCTAATTCAGGCAGAAAGCCAGGACGTACTGTTAACCAGAAAGAGTTCAGAATCTATTCCAAATTATTTTTAGGTCTACAGAAATCAAGTACCTCATACCCATTCTGTTCCTAACAAGCCTAAAGCAATATGTGAAGACTGTTTTCTTCCCTGCCTACAGGAGAGCAACTGAATGTGCTGTATAGACAGCCAAGTAGTGCATCTCCACATAAAGATTGCCAGGGTCTCCAAAAGGTATTCGGGCTTACAGATGGAAGCCATTCACTATCAGTTCTGAGCCTTTTCCTTTGTGCTTACCGCAACCCCCTTCTCCCTAGGTGTTCACCAAATGCATGGGGTAGTTGCAGCTGTCTGCAACTTAGGAGAGTCTGCATATTCCCATATATGAACAGTTTGTTCTTAGTCACCACCACAAGAAAATCCCTGCTGCCAGCTAGAGGCTATTTGCTCTACATGTGCTTGTCTTTAGGCATCCTAGTGCACATTGTCAAATATAGGTTCATAGGTGTGTACTAGGCTAATGACCCTGGAGCCTTTACAAGCCTAGCCCATAGGATTACCGTGGCACTGTGCCACCCGACCTTAATTTCCAGTGCCTCTGTCAAGTAGAGTTACTGGAGTGATCCCCGGGGTGAATTTTCTATTTCCCATTCAGTCATCAAGATTTCTCTTGAAGAGGGCCAGTGAGATGCTCTGTTTGACATGTATGGGAAGTCTATTCCATAGCATGGGCAGTCTCTGGGTTATGAACCTGTTCCTCCAGCACGATGTTCTTTGTGTTTCACTGTTGCAGTCATCACATTTGGGTTATCTGCCTGCAGGTAGCCCTCAGTCGGCCTGAATACCAGAGTCTTGGAATTTCTGTGTCGGATGCTGTCGCTTCTTCCATGACGTCAGGTCGTCAGGGGTATAAGACACGCAGCCGATGCCGTTACATCAGCTGTTCTTGCCGTGCAGTGTCTGAAGCAGAAGCAGTTCGCAAGTGCCGGTCGGCCGCCACCTGAAATTTTCGTTTTTCGAGTTTCAGACCTGAAGTCTTCTAAAAGATGAGCACCCCGTTGGGGATCCTTTTTTCTTGCTCTAACCAATGTCCGAAAAAGTTAATGATTGTCTTGCCTGTGGAAAGCAAATACCTCATAGAGATTTTCATTCTTACTGCATCACCAGTTTAGGCCCAAACCACGACGTTCCTCGCTGTCGGTTTTGTGCCTTGTTCAGTGCCCAAACTATTAGTCATCCGGCTATTTTTGTCACTATTCCGAAATGGCTTCAATAAGCCATCCTACTACCGATCTTCCGAAAAAAACGTAAGGATAAAGACAGAGACAGACCACGTAGATCCAAAACTGCCAGCGATGCTTCCGTTAAGCTTGTCGCCAGTCTGCCGGTACTCAGTGAGGTGCTTTTGCAGCTCCTGATACCTGCTTCTGTAGATTCGCAGGCCTCTACTGAGACCCATTCGGAGTCCGGTATGCCACGAGATGCTTCTTCGACTGTGGAACCTGCGGATCTCTCTATCTTGGATGGGTCCGGAGCCGCTGTGCAGGCACTGGCTTCTGAGGGTGTTTTAAGGCATTCCAGTTTTCATATTAAACAGACGACTTTGTTTCAAACCTAAAATACAGAATTTCTCCTGCCCTGCGTTCGCACTACACCTAGGAAATCGACGACCAAAGCACATTCTCAGGACCATGTGCCTCAGAAACAAATGCTTAGAATGGCTGAAAATCTTATTACTTTAAGGGAAGCCAACCTTCCCCCTCAGAAAGACCAAGAACAGATTTTCCTTCTGACTCTTCAGATCATGAGTGTGTTGACTCCGATCCTTCTGATTACCAGGACATACCCTTAGGTACCTATGAGGATTCTGATGCAGAGGATTCCATTCCCTCTGCTTCCCCACCAGAAGATTTTTCCTTTGGTGAAACCCTGCATACCCTTGGAGAGCATTTCCGCTGGGAGTGCCAGGACTACCCACAGTCCAAAAAGAGACTCGGGGAATATTTAAACCTGACTCAGCACAGGCCTCTAGCTATCCCTCCTGTTCTGGAAATTGTAGATGATGTCTTCTTGGAATCCAGCCTTACCCCTGATACTTTGTCTCCAGCTCCCAGGAAACCTGACCGGTACTACAGAGTACCTGACTCCCACAAGTTCCTCTTTAAGAATCCTACTGCGGATCCAGAGACCATTTCCCAGGGACCTAAAGGCATTAAGGCTACAACAGCCAAAAACCCTACCCCTTTGGACAGGGACTCTAGGGCTTTAGACAGATGGGGTAAGAAGGTATACACCTCTGCTACTCTTGCCATCAGGGCTTCAAATTGCCAGTTTCATATGTTAAAGTATCAGCAGCATATTATGGAGCTAATTAAACAGAAAATGATGTTGATTCCTGATTGTGCAGAGCATAAAGATTTACAAGAGTTAATGCATTCTACTAACCAAGTTGGAAAACATACTTTGCAGTGTGGTTTTGATAACTTAGAAGCATCTTACAGGGCTGCTTTCACTGGGTCTGTTCTTGGAAGACATGCTTGGCTTAAGGAACAAATTTTGCCAGACCGTGTCAAAGCAAAATTACTAGATGCACCATTAAATCAAGAATGCCTGTTTGGCAATAAAGCAGAAGAAGTCCTCAAAAAGATGGAGGAAAAAGCTAAATCTATGCACACTGTTTAAGATTTCCTACAGGTGAAGCCCATAGAAGTCAGTAGGCATTGGCCTTCTAAAAACTGGTCCTTTCCAGTCCCTCCCAGACCTTCTCAGTCTAAACCCAGGGGCAGCAGACCACCAAGATTACAGTCTCAAGGTATGCACATATCTAAGCAATGGAGTGCTCCCACCTCTAAAATAGGGAGTAGTAAGCCACCATCCTATGGTAAAATCTCACAATGACTTATCCTTGCCCCCAAGTACTTGCACCCTTAGGAGGAAAACATGCCCTGCATGCAAAACCTGGGAGTACATCACCCAGGACAGATGGGTCTTGAACATTGTATCCCAGGGATACAGATTCTACTACTTCCACTCACTTCCACTCACTGCCAACCCCAAGTGGATTGTCAGACCTCCCCCAAACCATTGGTAGAGGCCCAAAAGCAAGTACTTTCTCTTCTCAGTATCAGGGCTATTCAACCTGTCCCAAGCAGAGCAAAAGGGACAAGGTTTTTACTCCAGACTGTTTCTGGTACCCAGAAAAGAAAACTCTTGGCGCCCTATCATGGATCTGTGTATTCTCAACACCTTCCTGGTGGTTCCAAGGTTCAAAATGCTTACTCTCCAACAGCTGCTTCCTATGCTAGCCAAGGACTCCTGGCTAGCCATCCTAGACTTAGAAGCTTATCTGCTCATCCCCATAAGGGAATCTTGCAGGAAATAGCTGTGTTTCAGAGCAGGCTCATCTATGTTTCAGAGCAGGCTCTATGCACTATCAGTTCTCTGCATTTTGCTTTGGCTTATCTACTGTGCCCAGGGTATTCACAAAATGCCTAGCTCCACCCATTGCATATTGCAGGCAGAGAAAATTTCAAATTTACCCATACTTGGAGGATTGCCTGATTCAGGTGGACAGTCCGGAATTGCTACTCCAGCACCTGACATTTGTAAAGGGACTTCTAACTTCACTGGGGTACACCATTAACGAAAATAAATCACATCAGGTACCCAGCCAACAGATTGTATTCCTGGGCGCAAGCTTGAACACAACTTCCCAGACGGCATTCCTCACTCCAGAAAAACAAATTTATTTGACAAACTACTTCAGTCTACTGACCACCAAAACCCAGCTCTCTGCAAGAAAAATACTGCAAGCCCTAGGATTCATGGCCTCTTGCATTCTACTAATTCCATATGCAAGGCTACATATGAGGAAACTTCAATTAGTACTTAAAAAAGTCTCTGGTGTCAACATTCTCAGGACCTGGAAACAATTATTCCTATCATTCCTTGCTTAAGGGCAGCATTCCTTTGGTGGGCAGAGGCCTGCTACCACAACAAAGGACTCCCTTTCACTCAACCCCCTGCAGCCCAAACCCTAATAGACGCATCAGACTATGCATGCTCACATGGCAGGACAATGTATTCAAGGCAAATGGACCCCAAAGCAAATGCACCTGCATATCAATCAAAAAGAAATGTTAGCTGTCAAGAATACTCGGACAGCCTTCACACGCCAACTATTGATAAAGACAGACAACACCACAGTTATGTAGTACATAAACAAGCAGGGGGGAACCCATTCCTTCCCACTCTGCAGGTTAGCCATGGCTCTGTGGAACACAGCCTTGAGCAATCAAGTGCACCTGCAAGCTCAATTCCTGCCAGGCAAACTAAATTCACTGGCAGATGACTTAAGCAGAATTCTAATGGACCCACACGAGTGGAAACTGGAACCCAAAATATTCAAGCTTCTGATCCACATGTGGGGGGGGCACCAGAGGTGGACCTCTTTGCTTCCCCTCAGAACTATCAGTTGAGCAATTATTGCACCAGAACTCCCCACAGCCAAGCATGGAAAGTGGATGCTCTGTCCTTTACGTGGGAAAAACCTCTCAATCTATGCCTTTTTCCCTCTGCCCCTCCTCTCAAAGGTTCTACTAAGGATCAAACAGGACAAGCCAAGGACAATCCTGATTGCACGAGACTGGCCACGCCAGCACTGGTACCTACTTTTGTGCAGTCTGACAGTGCTGCCACCATGGCACCTGCCTCAGACCCCCCTCCCTGCTGTCCCAGCAGGAGGGCCAGATTTTGCATCCTCCACTACAAACCCTGAACCTAGCAGCGTGGCTCATCCCCTGAACTCATCACCAGCAACCCTCAGTAAACAGGTGTTGGATATCATATTTGAGGCAAGGAGGCCTAGTACTAGAAAATCCTATTTAGAAAAGTGGAAAAGATACTGTTCTTGGAGCCAGTCTCAATTGATGGACACAACTGTGCCCAGCTTACCTCATATACTGGATTACTTAACAGATAGGCGCCACAAAGGCCTGTCCTTCTCTTCAATTAAGATTCATGCCTCTCCCATCTCAGCTCATTATAATACAAAGCCACTCCTCCTCTTCTCTCATCCTCTGGTCAAACAGTTCCAGAAAGGAGCCAAAAATGTAAGACCCCCCAGGAGAACTCCCAATCCAGCCTGGGACCTTAACTTTGTATTGGAAAAACTCACGCTTCCACCCTTTGAACCTGCTGCTTCAGCAGAGTTAAAATTCCTCTCCTGGAAAACAGCTTTACTTCTAGCCGTCACTTCAGCAAGAAGAGTATCTGAATTGTAGGCCCTTATGGCCATGGAACCCTTCATTATCTTCCATATGGACAGGGTTTTCCTCAGGACTAACCCATCATTTATGCCTAAGGTGGTATCTAGTGTGGCTTTAAAACAATCCATTCATCTGCCAACCTTTTTCCCTAATCCTCAGAATAAAGGGGAAAGGATCCTGCACTCCCTGGACGTGCACAGGTTTAGTTTCTATCAGGACAGGACTAAACCTTTCAGAAAATCTGATCAGCTGCTAGTCATCTTTGCTACAGTGGCAGAGGGCAAGGCCATTTCAAAGCAAACCATTTCTAAATGGATAGCACACTGCATCTATTTCTGCTACAAACACCATGGGAAACCTACCCCACAGGGGATCAGAACACATTCCACTAGGGCTACATCAACCTCTACAGCATTTCTCAAGGGAGTCCCTACAAGGGACATCCTGGAGGCTGCAACTTGGAGCTCTGTACACACCTTCACCAAGCATTACCACTTACCTATCTTTTCTAATTCCAGAGCTGGATTTGCCACAGCAGTCTTACAGGGCCTGCTTGCCAGCCCTAAGGCTTCTTGACTGCCTCCACCCAGCCTCAGCTTTGGGACTCGACCCAAATGTGATGACTGCAACAGTGAAACATGAAGAACATAGTACAGTTGTGTACACTTACCGTAACTGTAGATGTTCGAGTGTACTCATTGTTGCAGTCCTGGTTACCGTCCCTCCAGACCCCCGACTTCTCTATACTTCTACCTATTCTTTTTTGTTTGGCCATATCTTAGAACATTGGTATTTACTTTCTACTGGGGGTGTTTCACACCATGTAATTGCTTCCTATTGTGGGGCTCCTGACATGTGGGGCAAGAAAAACTGATGTAATGGCGTCGGCTGCATGTCTTATACCTCTGACGACCTGATGTCATGGAAGAAGCGACAGCATCTGATGCAGAAATCCCAAGACTCTGGTATTCAGGCTGACTGAGGGCTACCTACCGGCAGATAACCCAAATGTGATGACTGCAACAGTGAATACACTCTAACATCTACATTTATGGTAAGTATACACACCTATACTTTCTGTTGATCGTGGTAATGAGGTTGAGGTCTCTGAAGAGTGTGGTGCGGAGGGATTGGGATTTCTTTGGATGCAGCATTTCTAAGTGGTGTGGAGGGATTGGGATTTCTTTAGATGTAGCATTTCTAACAGATCTGGGTCAGACATGGCTTTTTAAGTCAAGCAGAGATCACCTCTAAGTAGGCAATATGAGACCGAGAATAGTTGGAGTTTTTTGAGTCTGTCCATATAGGACAAGTGTTTAAGGCCTAGGATCCTCTTTGTGAGGTAGTTTTGCGGCCTCTCCAGTTGTTGCAGGTGTCTAGTGAGGTACATGCCAAATGGGGCATTGTACTCGATGACTGGCCTAATGAGGGAAAAGTAGAGGGAGACGATGACCTCTTTCTTCCTGGGTGCAAAATCCTTAGTAATGAGATGTGCCACATAGAAGGACTTTCTGACCACAGTGGCAGTATAGTGGTCAAAAGAGAGGTTACTGTCAGCCTGTGTTCACAGATCTCTTATAACACCTTCTATGTTCACTGGACTACCATCAATGTGGTAGTTCATGGGAACTGGGTTTTTCCCAAAGGGGATGACACATTTTTTTGGCATTGAGCTTAAGGCCATGGTTCTGACACCAGTCATTGGTCTCAGTGAGGCCTTTCTGTAGGATGTCAACATCACTTGGGGAGTTAATAATGGCTCCCAACTTGCAATTTTCTGTGAACTTTGTTAGCCAGAGTCCCTTTGTGTTGGACTGGCCTTCTGAGAAGTGGATACCAAACAGGAAAGGACCCAGGACTGATCTCTGTGGGACTCCACTAGTGACTGGTTCGCAGTCTGACTTGGAGTCAGCTACTTACACACTGTGGGTTCTATCTGTGAGCCAGTTTGCAACCCACCTAGTGATATAGGGGTTGATGCCTAGCTTACTGAGTTTTTCTAGGATTCCTGAGTGGGGATTGGTATCAAAGGCCTTGGCCAGATCAAGGTAGGCTGTATGAACCATCTTGCCTTCAATCCACAGCTCTGGTGACTGACCCAAAGAAGTCGACCAAATGAGCAAGCATGATCTACCCTTCACAAAACCAAACTGTGTGGGATCCAGAGTTAGGAGATCCCTATATCCTTGTTTATTAGGTCCATGATGATGCGTTCCATGGCTTTGCATATCAGACTTGTCAGGCTAATGGGGTGATAGTTCCCAGGGACTATAGTCGCTCCTTCTTTGTGGAGAGGGATGACTATAGCAGTGCGCCATTCGATAGGGACAAAGCTTGAGGAGAGGCTGTGATTGAACAGGGCGCACAGGTGGGGTGCCAGTTAACTCTGTAGTTCATGTAGAACACAGCCAGGGATATTGTCAGGTCCCATAGAAGCTGTATTCTTGGCCTTGGACAGTGCTTTTTTAACCTGTGCAGCTGTAATACTGGGTACCTGGCAATCTACTGGTATTGTAATTGGCCCTTTGGGAGGAGGAGAGCGGGGTAAAGTTGCCACTGAATCTGTCGGCCAGTATATTGGCAATATCTGCTGGCTCAGTATAGGAGGTACCATTGTGCAGTAGCTCAGAGCAAATCTGGGTATTGCCATGGAGATTCTTTGCATAACTATAGAAGACCTTGTGGTTGTCTTTACTATCTGCTGCAATTCTGTTTTCATAGCTGGCTTTAGAGAATTAGATGAGGGATGTCAACTTTTTGTTGCGACTGATGAGGGAGTTTTTCCAGTCTTGGGACTTCACCTTATTTCGCATCAGTTTCCTCCTCCTGTTGTAGAATTTATTTATGGCAGGGGACCACCAGATTAGCTTCCTTTTTTGGAGGAGAGCATCTTGGTTCTATTGGGTATGGCGAGATCCATGCATTTGTGTATGTGTTCGTACAGTGCATTGGTGTATGTTTCGGCGGTCATGCAACTATTCACCATTTGCATGGGTGCCGTGAAGTTGGCCAACTCTGTTCTTAGGAGCCCAAAGTTACTTTTGGTGAAATTTGTCATGGTGGTTACCTTTGCGGGGGGGGGGGGGGGGGGATAGATGTGGATTTCCAGGGTGATTAGTTTGTGGTCTGATCTAACCAGGGAGGAGTTGACTATTGGTGTAGGGCAATGGTCGCCCATGTTAGTAATGACCAGGTCAAGGATGTTGCTACTTCTAGTGGAGGTAGGAACAAGCTGGTCCAGGGCATTGGAATTAATGAATTCCAGGAAACGTTGGGCAAGTGTATTGGTACATGAGTAGTTTTCCCAGTTAATGGAGGGGTAGTGGAAGTCGCCCAGTATGCTTATGTTAGGTTGGACCCCTAGTATTCTCCAGGGTGCTTAGGAACATAGAGTGAGTGTCAGGGGATATGTTTGTGGGACCTATAACAGCCTACGACCTGAATCACTGTCTTACCCGATGTTAGCTGCACCTGAAGTATCTCTGATGCATTATGTTGGGCTACCGGTCTGGAGGTGTGCGCATCCTTTGAGTATAGAAACACCGCCACCTTTGAAGCTTCGGTCCAAGTTCTGGGGCATAAAGGTGTGGAATGAGTTATAGCCTGGTAGTGCAGGGGTGCTTTCTGCTGCCTTGAACCAGGCCTCTGTTACAGCACAAATGTCTGTTCTCCATTTTAAGGAGTGCTTCGAGAGAGTGCATTTTGATTTAGACTTCTGGCATTGAGCAGCATGACCCTCAGATTGCATTTGTTTGTAGTTGTTATGGTGGCTATTTGGTCTTTGGAACACCACCTAAAAAAGGCACTATAAGGGTGGCAAGAGCCTTGGCCAGTATCCCGAAGCCCAGGGGTGACAGATGCAGGCCATCTCTGGCAAAGCATCGAGGTCTGTCAATCATGTTATCCCAGACGGACAGATACTGGATCCCCTTAGAATGACACCAGAAATGTAGCCAGTTGTTGAAATCAGTAATTTTCTGCTTGTACTGTGGTATCATTCTAGGTGATGGTAGGATGCTGCTGGAGTGGTACCCGCCTGGGCTACATAATCCAAAAGCTCCTCCATGTCTCTTTTCATGTAGTCCAGGGAGGTAAGTCTCAGGTCATTCACATCCACATGTACAATGACAGAGTCATATTTGTACCTGTTGTTGAGAGACCTGAGTACGTGCATCATATGGCAGATCCTGGCACTTAACAGGCAGCTGATTGTCTCCTTATTCATCCTAGTGAGTGGGGCATCAGTGTACCTCACTATCGAGTCACCTATGACTAGTGTGCTGGGCATGCTGTTTTGCCTTAGAGGCTTTGGTTGAGTGGCACACTCTTTAGGAGAGTTATGTGTCTCGTGATTAGTGTTGTGTCTGGTGGTCAAGTGCATTTCTGCCGTGGGAGGTGTCTGCTGTTTGGGTAGTTTTTTATTGAGAGCCTCCGCGAAGTTGGGTGTGTGGTTTGTGTTTTTATGTGAAGGCAGTGCTGGTGTGTGTTCTGGAGGGCTATGTGTTCCATGTGGTGTGGTGCAAGTGTTGACCTTCTTCCCTTGACCAGCTATTCCGGTCCTGGCTGGAGAGTGCATGGCTTCCAGTTTGGATATATAAGTGCATCTCTCACAAGTCTGAATGTTGGGAGGTAAGAAGAGAGGGTTGTCGATGTACATGAGGCAGTTGCTACATTGCCTTAGGATGCCCAAGTTCACCAGGTTAACAGGAGAAAGCACAGAGAACTGACCTTTAGACATGCCTGGAGGGGTGGGCATTAATAATGCGTACTGGAGGTGTTTCTGTGTAGAATGTTTAGTGCTGGTAGCACTTTTGTGTGCTACAATAATTGCTACAAGAAGTCTGGTATGGTAAAGTGCTAGACTAATAAGCTAGTAAAAGTGCAGGAGAGGAGAGAACTAGCAGATCTAAGGAAAAAAAAATTGAAGAGCAGACTTTGGCACTTCTCTGAAGCTTACGCACAGTCCTAGATACAGCAAATCTGTACTTGGACTAGACTAGTTATAGGAAAGGTGGGAAACAAGTGCAAATGTGCGCTTTTAAACCAGAAAGTTGAAGGATATGGATAAAAGGGCTCAAACAGCCAATAAAGTACAATTTCTGGGCCAGAAACCACTCCTCTTGTGGTAGATAGGCTACCTAGTGCTTACCACTCTACTGATAAGCTAGGCTTCCCTCAACACAGAAAGGCTTGAGGGGCTCAGAAACCTACATACAGTCCTGGAATATAGCAAATCTGTATCTAGACTAGACTAGTTACAGGAAAGGCGGGAAAAGAGCAAATGTGGGCTTTTAGACCAGATAGTTGAAGGAGATGGAAAAAAAACTGCCCAAACGGCCAATAAACTACAATTTCTGGGCCAGAAACTGCTCTTCTTGTGGTAGATAAGCTACCTAGTGCTTATCACTCCCACTGACAAGCTAGAAGGCTTCCTTCCGACACAGAGATGCTTGGGGGGGGCTCAGAAGCTTACAAACAGTCTTGGATACAGCAAATCTGTATCTGGACTAGACTAGTTATAGGAAAGGTGGGAAACGAGCACAAATGTGGGCTTTGAGACTCCTAAACCTTGGCTTTCATAGGACATCCTCTGAATACAAGGTAATGCAGTATCGGACTTCCAGAAGAAAGTCTTTTTTTGTTTTCATTAAGAACCATGGCTTTGATCCTTCTGTCCAACCCATTTCTGCTGGCTTCTCTCATTTTACAAGCCCTTGGTCTTTTGGCAGATTCTGTACTTGTACCTCATGAAAGATTTCACATGAGGGTCCTACAGTGGACTGTGAGTCTGCAGTGGTCTAAGTTAAGACTCCATGAAAACTGCCGTCTGTCTCTCCTTGCTTTGCAGAAAACATTTAACATGGTGGATAAGTCCTCCACATTCTCAGCAGGGAGACCCTTTTACCCTTCACTTCCTTTCCAAAGGCCACAATGCCCATTGATGCTGCCTCTCTGGAGTGGGTGGGCATTTTGGTGGGAGAATGGTCCAAGGTACATGGACTAATCGTGAGGCCAGTCTTCACATAAATGTCATGGAAATGAGGGTACTCCTAATAATTAACTTCCTTCAGAATGCTTCTGTGTATCTCCCTGCTGGCCTAGGCAAATTTGGGTCCCCTTGCTGTCGCCTCACCTCAAGAAGCAGATTTTCTAGAATCTCAACTGGCTGTCCTTTCCATCCATCTAGTGAGCCTCACCTGGGCCATCCATTCCCTCTGTTTGACTGTGTAGTTTCTCCAGTTCCATTGATGTCCAGAGATTTGCACTATTAAAGCAGAGTAGTCCAAATTATGTCAACCACACAGAAGAAATCTACATGCAGACTCTAAAAAAGCAAATGAAAAAAGTTTTTACTCCAGGCTTCCCAACAGAGTTTGGAAATCTTCTCTGCTCCATTCATTAGTGATTTGCACCTTCCTTGTCTCTTTTTGATCCCATGTTCAGTTATTCTGCCATTAATGTTTGATTGGCATTTCTAGGAATCACTGGGGACTCCACTTCTCTTACTTGGCAGCTCAGAAGGTCTGTAAATCCTTTTCCAGGGTTACTTTTCTTGATTCCATGTTCAATTATTCCATCATTAATGTTTGATTGGCATTTCTAGGATTCACTGGGTGCTTTACTTTTCTTCCTTGGCAGCTCAAAAGGTCTGTAAATCCTTTTTCAGAGTTACTTTTCTTCTACAATCTCCTGTGAGGAATCTTACTCCTCCATATGACTGTATTGTCCTGGAGCTGTTGACATGTCCTCCATTTCAATAAAGCTCCTTCTAATGACTTGTAATTTCTTTCATAGTAGACCTTGTTTGTGGTAGCTGTCATTTCGGCCAGAAAAATTTCAGAGTTACATCACCTCTATAGTTGGTCTTTCACAAAAGAAAGCATCACCCAGAACAAACCCATCCTTTATGCCCAGTGTTGCCTCTTTCCTAATTACTCCAACAAGGGGGAGTGTTCTCCCAACTGTTCTTCTGTTTACGCTGAACTAATGCAATTAGAAAAGTCAGCCAACTGTTTTATTATTTAGGTACAGTATAGGCTAGGACAAAAACTCTGCAAAGTGTCCTTGTCCAGATGGCTTACAGATTGTATACGTTTTGTGTACTAATCTAACAATAATACTGTAGTGGTAAAAGCAAAGACTAAGTCCACAAGATTGATTGCAATTTCTATGAAGTTTTTCAAGAAGTCCTCATCGCATGGTATTTGCATTGCAGAACCTTGTACTATATTACACACCTTAGGTGAGCTTTATAAATTGAACATAATCTCCGGATCCTGGCTTTTCTTTGGTGCTACCATTCCCAAGGCCGTCCTGTCATGAATTTACTCTGGAAATGTTGGTAGCTCAGGACTCTGTCCCGTAATTCAGAATTGGTGGATGGTATAATGTAAATTACAGAAGTAATGAACTTACCACAAAACTGCGTCTTTATCATCCCTAGTCCATCCACTTCAGCAACCTGCCTTCCATCCCTCTTCATATTCTCATGCCTCTTCACTCTGGATGGACCTAGTAGACCTACTCTGAAGCCTGCCCTCCCTCACTGTCATTTTTCTTAGAGCCCTTTTTGTGCCCTGTGTAAAATTTAGGCAGCAAACTTGATTGGAGGAAAAAGAGGGGAGAGGTGCATCATGAGAACAGGGAAGGAAGCTGAGAGAGAGGGAACCCCGTTGTCACGTCAGATCTGCCTTTTGGCAAATATCTCATAATTCAAAGTTGCTGAAGTAGAGATAGAGTAATGGTCAGTAAATAACTCTTTTTGCTGGATTGCTGCATTTCATAGTTTGTTGTTCTCACCCAAGTTCTTTGCAAAGTGGTAAGACTCATTTTTGAATTTTTTCTTGTGATGTCATTGTATTTGTGTGTGTCTGTATATGTATGTGTATGATATGTGTGTGTGTGTGTATATATATATATTTATATATATATATATATATATATATATATATATATATATAATAGATAGTTATAGACATATGTATATAGATATATGTATATATATTTGTAAGCACCAGGGAAACGTCCTGTCCTCTGTTCAATAGGTGCTGTGGGAATCGTTTACATCCATCTGAGTTGCAACAAACTCAAGCAAATGGGACTTTGGCTTAATGTCTCGTAATTATAAGATATATAATGAATTTCAGTGTTGTATTCCTTCTTTTGTGTGCATGCCTCTTGGCATTTTTGTAAGGTTGATGACATCCCTGAAAAAAATCACCATGTATGCCTGTGGATGGCACATTTCACCTTACTGAGCTTTTACAGCTGCATATTGGGTGTCGGGCATATGTTTGTGGCCATCATGTAACTCAGACCTAGGGAGATGGCCTTTCCTTCAGATATGTGCTGTTTTAGTGCAGCATTCTTTTGTTCCCAGACAAGGTATGAGTCTCTCTGATTTTATCCAGGCATTCAGGACCATGGTCATGGATGACTTTTTGACTTCAGAAAGTCACTACTAATGCCTGTCCCAGCTTTTTTGATTATTGCAGGTTTGCAAAGGAGTGCATGACCACTTGACAAATGGCTATTACCCTACTATTGGTGGCTGTCAAGCCCAGTGCCTTGAACACCTGTGCCCCTCCCAAGAGAAAAAGGGATGTTCTTCGTGTTTCACTGTTGCAGTCATCACATTTGGGTTATCCCTGCTAGCGTAGCCCTCGGGCAGCCCGAATACCAGAGATGTAGTTATTTCTGCGTCGGTTGCTGTCGCATGAGGACTGACGTCAGGTCGTCAGTAGTATAAAGTAAGGCAGCCGACGCCATTACATCAGTCTTTCTTGCCATGGGAGCCCGAAGCAGAAGCATTTTGCAAGAGTGCCGGTTGGCCGCTACTTGAGTTTCGTCTACCGAACTGAAGTTGAAGTCTTCTAAAGCTAAGTACCCCGTTGGGGATCCTTTTTTCTTGCACTAACCGATGTCAGAAAAAGTTAACAATTGTCTCGCCTGTGGAAAGCAAATACCACACCAAGACTTTCATTCTTACTGCGTCATTTGTTTAGGCCCAGACCACGATGTTCCCCGCTGTCGCTTCTGTGCTTCGTTCAACACCAGAACTATCCGTCGTCGGGCCCTTATTGTAGCTATTTTGTTTTTGCTTACAGTCCTCTAACTCCAATATGGCTTCAGTAAGCCATCCGACAGCAGTTCTTCCAAAAAAGTATAGAGATAAAGACAGAGACAGACCGCACAGGTCCAAACCTCCCATCTGCGTTCCCGTTAAGCTAGTCGTCAGTTGTCCGGACCTCAGTGAGGCGCTTTTGCAGCCCCTGATGCTCACTTCTGTGGATTCACAAGCTGCTACCGAGACCCTTTCGGAGTCCAGTATGCCGCATGACTTTTCTTTGACTAAGGATCCTGCGGTCGTCTCTACCTTGGATGGGTCCGGAGCGGCTGAGCAGGCACCAGCTTCCGAGGAAGACCTTTGCACTATCGATTCTCGACACAGACTTCTTTCACATCTACCGTTCTTTTTTTAAAACAACAGAGTTTCTTAGGGCCAGGGTACGAACCACACCAAAGAAACCGACAACCCAATCTCGGGCACCTGCTTCCTTGCCTCAGACCCAAATGCTTAAAATGTCGGAAGACCTTATCATGCTAATCAGGGGAAGCCAAGCTACCCCCTCCAAAAGGAAAACCGATCTGTCCCCTGAAGTTTAGTCTGAAGAGGAGCCCAATGACTCTGATGAATCTGAATATGAAGTCATGCAACCCTTCATACCTTAAGGGAGCATTTCCAATGGGAGAGTCAGGACTACCCTCAGTCTAAAAAGAGACTCAGGGAATTCTTAGATCTTCCACAGCACAGACCTTTGGCCATCCCCCCAGTTCTGGATGTTGTGGAAGATGTTTTCCTGGAATCCAGCTTGACGCCTGACACCCCCCCTCCTGCACCCAGAAAATCAGACCGGTACTACAGAGTCCCTGACTCGCACAAATTTTTTTTTAAAAATCCTACTGCTGACCCTGAGTTAATTTCTCAAGGGCTTAAAGGGATTAAAGCGACCTCTGCTAAAAATCCCACCCCCTCAGACAGGGATTCCCGAGCACTGAACAGATGGGATAAAAAAAGTATACACCTCAGCTACCCTTGCTATCAGGGCACTAAATTGTCAGTTCCCTATGCTAAAATTTCAGCAGCATACACTGGAACTCCTCAAACAAAAAATTTCTTCTTTTCCTGCTTGTGAAGAATCTAAAGAGTTACAAGAGTTAATACATTCTGCAAGTCAAGTAACTAAACACACCTTGCACTGTGGTTTTGACACCTTAGAAGCTTCTTGCAGGGCAGCAGTTACCAGATCTGTCATTAGAAGGCATGCATGGCTTAAGGAACAGCCCTTGCCAATCCATGTCAAATCTATATTGTTGGATGCCCCCTTGCACAAAGACAACTTATTTCGCACTAAGGCAGACGAGGTCTTAAAGATGGAAGAAAAAGCAAAATCTATGCATAAATTTAAGGATTTCTTACAGATCCAGCCTCCCAGGTTCAGCAGACATTGTCCCACCAAGCACTGGTTCTTCCTACTCCCACTAAGCCAGTTCAGGCCAGACCCCGGGGAAGCAGACCCCACCGACAGCAGCCCCAGGCAATGCAGAGATCTGAGCAGTGGACTACCTCCACTTCAAAACCAGGGAGTTCTAAGTCACCCCCTTATGGTAAGAACTCACAATGACTCATCTCTTCCACCTCCTCCCTCTGCCACCTTCACTTACTCCTAGGAGGAAAACTCTCCTTTCACTCAAGCACCTGGGCCACCATTATCAAGGACCACTGGGTTCTAAACATTGTCTCAGGCATACACATTTTCCTTCCATACCCTTCCAATCCCAAAAGGGTTCCCAAATCTACCACCAAATAGTGGGCAGAGGCTCTACAGCAAATCCTTTCCCTGCTCTCTGTGAGGGCAGCAGTGCACGTTCCTGCAGAACAGATAGGCCAAGGTTTCTACTCCAGACTTTTTCTGGTGCCCAGAAAAGAGAGCACCTGGCGCCCCATCCTCTGTCTATCCATTCTAAACACCATCCCAAAATTCAAGATCTCAACACTTTCATGTTCTCTGTGCTTCCCTTTGGCTTATCTACTGCTCCCACAGTTTTCACAAAATGTCTGTCATTATCTTTTGCAGACAAAGAAATATTCAGATTTACCGATTCTTAGACGACTGCCTTATTGAGGCAGACAGCCAGGAGAAGCTGTTCAAGCACCTGGCCTTTGTAAAGACCCTACTAATCGCCCTAGGGTACACAATCAATGAAAAGAAATCCTAACAGGTGCCCACCCAAAGGATAATCTTCCTGGGAGCAAGTCTGGACTCAGCTTCCCAGATGGCATACCTTACTCCAGAGAAATAAATTTTCCTGACAGACTACTTCTGTCAACTAGCCACAAGGCCCCAGCTAACTACAAGGAATATCCTGCAAGCTCTGGGGATCATGGCATCTTGCATACTACTCATTCCATATGCCAGACTGCATATGAGGAAACTTCAGTGGTACCTAGAGCCTTTGGTGCCAACACTCTCAAGTCCTGGAAACTCTTCTACTTATAATTCCTTGCCTCAGAAAAGATTTTCTATGGTGGGCAACAGCATGTTCCCACAAGGGAATGCCTTTCCCCCCACCCCCACCCCACCGCCCAGACCCTCACCACAGACCATTCAGACTATGCTTGGGGTGCACACCTGGACGGCAGGTGCATACAGGGCCTATGGAGCCCACAGCAAATCCCTCTGCACATCAGTCAAAAAGAGCTGATGGCTGTGCAGCATGCCTCGATAGCTTTCAAGCCTCTTCTCTCTCCAGGAGCTCTCCTGATCAAAACAGACACCACCACCATCAACATCAACAAGCAGGGAGGGACTCACTCCTACCAACTATGCAGGCTGGCCATGACCCTTTGACACACAGCCTCTGCCATGCAACTACATCTGTTAGCACAATTCCTACCAGGCTCTCTCAATTTTCTGGCAGACCAATTAAGCAGAAATCTTCTGGACCCACACAAGTGGCAACTCAACAGAAGCACCTTTACCCTAATAACTCAGAAGTGGGGAACCCAAAGGTCAACCTTTTTGCCTCCCACACCAGCCATCAGCTCAGCAAATTCTGCACCAGGGAGCATCACTGCATGGCTTGGAAAGTGGATGCCCTGTACTTCCCCTGGGTTAGTCTATCAGTATATGCCTTTTCTCCCCTACCTCTCATCCCCAGGGTACTGCTCAAAATAAGGGAGGAAAAACCAAGGACCATTCTCATAGTTCCAGACTGGCCCCACCAGCACTGTTGCCCCTTGCTGTGCAGCCTGTGCTCACTACCCCCATGGCATCATCCTCATATTTCAAACCTCCTGACCCAGAGGGAAGGGGAGTTCTTGCATCCCCAATTGTAAACACTAATTTTGGCAGCTTGGCTTATTTCCTAACCCCTAACCAATCTGCCAACCTCAGTAAACAGGTTCTGGATATTATCCATGAGGCCACACGTCCTAGCACCAGAAAATCTTATGCTGATAAAGGGAAAAGGTTCTGCACGTGGATCCAGGCTAAGGGGGCCAATACGGCACAGCCCTCCCTCCCTCTCATCCTGGATTACTTAGCTGACCTACTGCACAGTGGCCTCTCTTTCTCCTCTATAAAAATTCATGCCTCTGCTATTTCTGCTCATTTTCCCACTGGGCAGCCCCTTTTCTCACACCCTTTGAACAAACAGTCCCTAAGAGGGGCATGCAACTTGAGGCCACCCAGAAGGGCACCAACAGCAGCTTGGGACCTTAACTTTGTATTTGAAAAGCTTACCCTGCCCCCTTTCAAACCAGCTTCTTCTGCATAGCTAAAATTTATCTACTGGAAGATGGCATTCCTTCTGGCCATCACTTGAGCCAGAAGAGTCTCTGAGCTGCAAGCACTCATGGCTGTGGAACCCTTCATCATCTTTCATGCAGACAGGGTATTCCTCAGAACTAACTCAACCTTCATGCCCAAGGTGGTGTCCAGTGTGGCTGTCAGCCAATCCGTTCATTTGCCCACCATTTTTCCTAATCTCCAGAACAAGGGGGAAAGGATTCTTCACTCTCTAGATGTGCACAAACAGCTCAGATTCTACCTAGACAGGACTAAATCCTTTAGGAAGTCTGATCAATTGCTGGTTAGCTTTGCTACACGGGCCGACGGCAAAGCCATCTCCAAACAAACCATTTCCAAAAGGATAGCGCACTGCATCCATTTCTGCTACAAACAGCATGGAAAGCCCCCCCCCCCGGGGGGGGGTCAGGACACACACCACCAGAGCAAGCCTTCCCCCCAGGGGGTCAGGACACACTCCACCAGAGCAGCCTCCACCTCTGCAGTTTTCCCCAGAGGAGCCCCAACCAGGGACATCCTGGAGGCTGCCACCTAGACATCTGTTCACACTTTTACCAAGCATTACCACCCACCTCTCTTCTTCAAATCCAGGGCAAGGTTTGCCTCTGCAGTCTTGGCAGGGCATCCTAGCCAGCCCCTAGTTTCATTAACTGCCTCCACCCTTTTCCTCAGCTTTGGGAATCAACCCAAATGTGATGGCTGCAAGAATGAAACACGAAGAACGTAGTACAGTTGTGTGTACACTTACCATAAATGTAGATGTTCGAGTGTATTCACTGTTGCAGTCTTCGTTTCCCCCCTTCCATCCCCCTTTCTTCTCTTTCTCCTTTTATTACCAGTCCAACTTGATGTTCACCTTTCAAGGGACTTATTGGTATTTATTTTCTGCTGGTGGGGTTTCTTCCACCAGACCCTGGTCTCCTACTTGGGGACTCCTGAGAGGTTAGGGCAAGAAAAACTGATGTAATGGCGTCCGCTGCCTTACTTTATACTACTGACGACCTGACGTCAGTCCTCAAGTGACAGCAACCGACGAAGAAATACTATGTCTCTGGTATTTGGGCAGGCCGAGGGCTACCCTGGCAGAGATAACCCAAATGTGATGACTGCAACAGTGAATAACATTCTAATATCTACATTTATGGTAAGTGTACACATCTGTACTTTCCTTCACCTGAACCATGCCCAGATGTGTTCTTCAATAGGTTATGACATAAATGAGGAAGAGTCCCTGTCATTGTGGTTCTTTCTGGGGACATCTGCTTCAGTGAGTCCCTGTGTCTCATGCCAGGAGTATTTTAAATGGGAGTTTAAAAGAAATGTTGAACTCTCACAAGAGGTTTCTGGAGCTGATGGGTGTCATTTAACATTAAACCTGTTGTCATTTTTCCCATACCCCAGACCACTAGCCTTCTGCCCCTTACGATGCTTAACTATTTTACCCCATGAAATAGGTGAAATATCTGTGTAAAACTCAATTACAGACCCAGTGGTTATTTTGCTTGATGGATGAGGGTCTGCAGAATGGCACCTCCCAATTAACACTACCCCGAACAACAAAGAACTCATTTTTGAGGAGGTGTATATTTCTGTGCTGCTTCTACTCTTGGTCATAGGGCAGTCATTGCAAAGCCAGACCCACATGCTGCAGAGCGATTACTTTGTAGATTCTCAATCAATTCTTATTGACCATTAAGCCTTCCTCTTGCTCATACAGTCAGTTACCCATTTGTTATTTAAGGTGGAGAGAACCCTACAGTCCATTCATTTTTCAAAGGGATGAGATTCATGTGGCAGGAGTTGTGCCATCATTCTGCTTAGGGCATTAGGGGAGGAGTCTTTTCCCTTCGCACATGCACTCAGTGGCTTCAAGGGGTGGCATGCAGCACATGTTAGCAAAGGTTGCATCTCCCACTCCAAGTCAAGTGCATTCACTTGACTGTGGTCTTCAATGGAGATTGTATGCAGAGTCTGCAGTCTGGGCACTTGCTTCTCAACCCCCCCCCCCCCCAAAAGGGGAAGCAGACTGACTGCTCGTTTCCCCTCCCTTCCTCCATTCCCTGGATAGCTTCTCCACCACCCGAGCCACTAATCAGATTTGGGTTGTTTATCGTAGTCAGGATGATATTCCTGCACACCAGTGGAGCTAATCACCAAGGAGATGTATTAAAGCACATGGGATTATAGCAGATTCTTAGGGATGCTACTGTAAGAATGGAATTTGCTCTGCTTATACAGTCATCTGTTAAACAGTAGGCAAAAAGTGTCTTAAAGTGTGGATATGATGCCACAGACACTATTTGAAAGGTCAGCTGCCTTAAAATCTAAGATGGCATGCCTTTCTCTTTAATCAGTATTTGCCCAAGGATGTAAGAGTTTACATTCTTAATCTTCCCTTGGACAAGGGACAAGCCGATAGCCTAGTACCAAACTGTGAACCTATCAGGGGTCCAGTGAAGTAAATACTGTGGGAAGAAATAGCCAGGAAATTGTTATGGCTAGGTTTGTATAGGCCATAGGGCTGATAGCCTAGTATCAACCTATGAAGTAATTGCTATTCAGCTTTCCTTCATAAGATGTATTTAAAAAGTTTGAGGAGAAGAGAAGGATGATTGAAAGAGTGAAGCAGCTGTTTCCTCCACCCCCTCCCTAAGTTAAACAGGAGCTTTCTAGCAAAACAGTGGCCTATCTGTAGGAAATAAACCAGTGTCAAACAATTCAAGCTGAATAAAGTTTTAAAGAAAGGCAGTTGCAGTGGGGGACAAAGCCAGATAATGCAGTGTAGTGTAGTATGGTCAGTGACCCCTTCTCTTCCAGGGCAGCTCTCTACAGTACTGTCTGAATTTACAGTACTGTCTGAATTACAAATGCTTCTACCCCCCCCCCCTTTTTGCTGTTGCCAGGGACACATGGGTGATGGAGACAATTGTATTAAGATACAGAAGAGAATTCAGGAACCTGCTACCCTTCAGGATTCTCCCTAGACCAAGTAGCACTAGTCAAGCCAATATTACATCAGTTGTTTACTTGCACAGCAGTACAAGTGTCCCACTATGAGAGGAAGTAGCCAGCTTCTACTTCATACTGCTCCTAGTCCCAAGAAAATATTGCCTTTGGCGAATCATACTGGAGCTTTCTAGACTGAACAGATTTCTGATAAAGAAATTCACTCTTATTGTATCATTAGTGCCACAATCCATATTGGCCACTTAGGATACTTACATACATATTCCCATCTTCTCAGGCCACATGAACTTCCTACATTTGCTGTCAGGCTCCCAAAACATCTGGTTCACTTACTTACTTTTGTTTTTCTACTCTTGCCAGTGCATTCATCAGATCATAGGAGGTTACTAGGCTAATGGTCCCAGGGCCCTTACAAGCCTAGCCAAGTTCAGCTGTGTTCTCAAGAGTGACTGGTTCAAGCAGACACTAAAATCAGCACCTAATTGCCCCTGTCCAAGAGGGGCACAAGTGGAACCCCTGGAGTGAATTTCCAGTTACCCATCCAATCGTCCAAATTGCGCTTAAATAGGGCCAACTGGGGGCTTTGTTTAACAGGATCAGGAAGCTTATTCCAAAGGTGGGTCAACCTCTGTGAGACCAATATCTCTCTCCAGAAAGTTCTGTTGATGTCACATACCAGGTTAAGGTCCTTTAAGAAAGTGACCCGTGTACCTTTTGACTTGTGAATGTGCAGCATTTCCATTAAAGCTGGGTCAAAGATTGCTCTATATGCAAGGCACAAGTTGCCTTTAAGCAGTCTGATTTCATTCTGTCTGCATAAGACAGATTATGAAGACCCTGAATTTTCATTGTAAGGAATTTTTGTGGTCTCTCCAATTGCTGCAGGTGATGTTCTTCGTGTTTCACTGTTACATTACATTTGGGTTATCTGCCTGCAGGTAGCCCTCAGCCGGCCTGAATATCAAAGTCTTGGGTCCTGCGTCTGATGCTGTCTCATCTTCCATGACGTCAGGTCGTCAGGGGTATAAAGCATACAGCCAACACCACTACATCAGTCTTTCTTGCCACACGGTGCCAGAAGCAGTTCGCAAGTGCCGGTCGGCCATCTCCTGAAATTTTCATTTTCAAATTTCAGAACCAAAGTCTTCAAAAAAAGCTAGGTACCCTGTTGGGATCCTTTTTCTTGCTGTAAACCAATGTCAGTAAAAGTTAACAATTGTATTACCTGTGGAAAGCAAATACCTCATAAAGATTTTCATTCGTACTACTTCAAACTACTGGCCACAAAGACCCAGCTATCTGCAAGGAAAATCCTGCAAGCCCTAGGGTTCATGGCCTCTTGCATTCTACTAATTCCATATGCAAGACTGCATATGAGGAAACTACAATGGTATCTAAAACGCCTATGGTATCAACATTCACAGGATCTGGAATCAATGATTCCTATCATTCCTTGTATAAAGACAGAGTTCCTTTGGTGGGCAGAGGCCTGCTACCACAACAAGGGACTTCCATTCATTCTACCCCCTGCCGCCCAAACCCTGACAACAGATGCATCAGACTATGCATGGGGGGCTCACTTGGAAGGGCAGTGCATTCAGGGCAAATGGAACCCGATTCAGATGCACCTGCATATCAATCAAAATGAAATATTAGCTATACAGAATTCACTGACAGCCTTCAAGGACCACATTTTTCCAGGACAATTATTGGTAAAGACAGACAACACCACTGTTATGCGGTACATAAGCAGGGGGGAACCCACTCGTATCCTCTCTGCAGACTAGCCATGGCTCTGTGGAACTGAGCCTTGAGCTACCAAATGCGCCTACAAGCTCAATTCCTGCCAGGCAAGCTAAATTCTATGGCAGATGACCTAAGCAGAAATCTCATTGACCCACACGAGTGGAAACTGGAACCAAAGATATTCAACTTTTTGAGAAACAAATGGGGGAGCCCAGAGATAGACCTGTTTGCCTCCCCTCAGAACTACCAATTGGACAAGTTCTGCACAAGGACTCCCCACAGCCAAGCTTGGAAAATGGATGCCCTGTCCTTCACCTGAGAAAGCCTCTCAGTTTATGCTTTTCCCCCTCTGCCTCTCCTGCCAAAAGTTCTGCTAAAGATCAAACACAACAAACCAAGGACAATACTGATTGCATCAGACTGGTCACGCCAACAGTGGTACCCCCTCTTATGCAGTATGTCACTGCTGGATTCATGGCACCTGCCTCAGACCCCTTCCCTGCTGTCCCAGCAGGAGGGCCAGATTCTGCACCCTGAACCTTGCAGCCTGCCTAATTCCCTCAGCTCTCTAGTAGCATCACTCAGTAAGCAGGTGCTAGATGTCATTCTGGAGGCCAGGAGGCCTAGTACTAGAAAATCCTATGTTGAAAAGTGGAAAAGATACTGTGCCTGGAGCCTGACTCATGGGATGGGCACAACAGTGCCCAGCTTACCGCATATTCTTCAATATTTAGCAGAGATGCTCCACAAGGGCCTTTCCTTCTCATCAATTAAAATTCATGCCTCAGCCATTTCAGCACATTATAATACTGAGCCACCCCTCTTCTCTCACCCCCTGCTGATATAATTCCTCAGAGGGGCCAAAAATTTAAGACCACGCAAGAGAGCCCCTACCCCAGCCTGGGACCTTAACTTTGTACTGGAAAACTCACTCTACCTCCTTTTGAGCCAGCTGCAACTGCGGAGTTGAAATTCCTTTCTTGGAAAACTGCTTTCCTTCTAGCCATCACTTCAGCAAGAAGAGTGTCTGAACTTTAGGCCCTCATGGCAGTGGAGCCCTTCATCAGCTTCCATTCTGACAGGGTGTCCCTCAGGACCAATCCTTCCTTTATGCCCAAGTTGGTATCCAGTGTGGCCATTAATCAGTCCATTCATTTGCCTACCTTTTTTCCTAATCCACAGAACAAAGGAGAACGAATACTGCACTCTTTGGATGTGCACAGACAAGTTTTTATTTGGACAGGGCTAAGCCTCTCAGAAAAACTGAACAGCTGCTAGTTGCCTTTGCTGCAGGGGCAGAGGGGAAGGCCATTTCATAGCAAACCATTTCTAAGTGGATAGGCCATTGCTTTCTTTTCTGCTATAAACAACATTGGAAACCTACCCCTCAGGGGATAAGATCACATTCCACCAGGGCTGCATCTACCTCTGCAGCCTCTCTCAGAGGTGTCCCTACCAGGAACATCCTAGAAGCTGCTACCTGTAGCTCTGTACATACCTTCACCAAGCATTACCACTTGCCTTCATTTTCTAAATCCAGAGCTGGTTTTGCCACTGCAGTCTTGCCAGGCTTAATAGCTTGTCCTAATTCTCTCTAACTTCCTCCTCCCTGACTTAGCTTTGGGAATCTACCCAAATGTAATGACTGCAACAGTGAAATACGACGAACATAGTACAGTTGTGTACACTTACCATAAATGTAGATGTTCGTGTGTATTCACTGTTGCAGTCCTGCTTACCCTCCCTCCAGCCCCCTGATTTCTCTTGGCTATACCTTTCTTCTTGTTTAGTGTATATCAGCTTTCTGGTGTATTTGCTTTTTGTTGGAGGTGTAACCTTTATATATGTATAATTGCTTCTCATTATGGGGGCACCTGACATCTGGAGCAAGAAAATCTGAGGTAATGGCATTGGCTGCATGCTTTATATCCCTGTCGTCATGGAAGGAGACAGCATCCGACACAGAACCCAAGACATTGATATTCAGGCCGGCTGAGGGCTACCTGCAGGCAGATAACCCAAATGTAATGACGGCAACTGTGAATATACTCTAACATGTACATTTATGGTAAGTGTACACAACTGTACTTTTGGAAAGGAACATACCAACGGGAGCGTTGTACTATATTATTGGCCTGTTGAGGGAATAGTACAGGGGAGTTATAACCTCTTTTTTTTTTCTGGAGGCATTGCCCTTACTTATGAGAGATGAGCAATATAAAATGTCCTTTTTGCCACTGTGGAGACATGGTAATTGAAGTTAAGGTTGCTGTCAACCTATGTGCCTAGATCTCTCACCACTGACTGTGTGCTTAGGGTATTGCTATTAATGTGGTAGTTTGTAGGAACATCACCTTTGCTGAAGGGGATGATGATGCATTTTTTTGCATTGTTTAAGACCATGACTTTGGCACCAGTCATTAGTCTGCATAAGACCTTCTTGCAGGATGTTGACATCACTAGTATTTTCAGTGATCGCTACAAGTTTGCAGTCGTCAGCAAACTTTGTCAGCCACAGACCTTTAGATGTTAAGTTGTCTATCTTGCCTTCATTCTTGCTGGATGGGTTCGGAGCCGACCTAGGCTCCGACTCGGTCACTCTAAAAGCTCGAGAGTTGGTTCCACCGGCTCGAGGCTCCCCTTATATCCCACAATGCTAGGCGTGAGTTACCTCAGATCTCGTTTGCCGCTACAGCGATCGAGGTGTTGTTTTTCTACCGGCTCAGGTCAGTAGTTTAATCAGTCGATTTAAACTAGTTTAAATCCCCTTTTCTTATCTAAATTGTTCATATTTCCCTTAGTTTAGTGTATTTCATCCCTTTCTTCTTTATTCCCATTTTTTTCCCTCAAGAACTTAAAAGTTCTTCCCTTAGGCCTTCGGGCCCTGCTATCCCTAGTGGAGTGCTTGTGTTGTGTTAGGGATATTTTTTATACTTAAGCTAACTAAATAGTTTAATTAGTATAATTTAGTTAACTTTCCTTTTAGTGTAATCAGTGTGTGTGTGTGTGTTTTTGTGTGTGGTTACACTTAGGTCCTTGATCATGTCCAAGGATTCAAAGGTCTCAGGCTTCAAGAAGTGTGACTCGTGCTGTCAGAAAATGTCTCTGACAGACGGTCACACTTCTTGTGTTTACTGCCTGGGACCTTTGCACCTGCAGGACTCTTGTGCTGTATGCCATGGCTTCAGCCCCAGAGTCCTGCAGGAAAGAAAAAATAAACTTATTTTGAGAGGTTTACTTAAGCCTGAGGGTTCCCTTACTGTTTCTTCGGGCAAACCCTCTAAGGCTTCTAGGTCCTCGGCTCCAGCTACTGAGTCGAGGCCTAAGGCTCAAACTCCTTCTACATCGGCTCCGGCCGGAGCCGATGAGTCTCAGACTGTAGCTCCTGTGGTTTCCGGAGCCGAGGTGTTGGAAATTCCTGTGTCGGCTCCGACTAGACCTTCGGAGCCGACATCTAGAAAGAGGTCCAGGTCACCGTCCCTTGGCTCCGTTCATTCGGCTCCAGCATCTCCCTTGCTGTCTGAACGGAGCCATAGATCTCACTCCTCTAGGTCATCGAGGCTTTCGGACCATGACCTTCAGAGGGTAGTGAGTCGACTTCTTAAGTCCGAGGCACTGGCCCAAATGCTTCAGAGCCCGACTCATCAGTCGATGCCTGACCCTGTTCCTCACTATGTTCCTCCTCCGACTCCTTTGAGCTCGGAGCCGGGCGCTGAACCGAGACTGTGGTAGCGTCGGAGCCGATACAAATGTCTTCGGCTCCGTCGTCAGCTCCGATTTCTTCCTTGGAAGAATCTCGGCGCCGGACTTCCCTCGTCGGCTCCGAGGGGGTGAGTGGCATCGGACCCTTGTCCGACCCCGCTCTCCCTCTCGGTGCTTCGGCGCTGGTGAGTTCGGCTCCGACATCGGCCTCAGAGCCATCACTGTCGGTGCCGAGGGAGGTTTTCAGCTTCTCGGAGCGGGGACCTCTGGCTCTGCCTGACAGGGGTGTGTTCGAGGTCATGCGGAGTGTGTTGGAACCTGGTTCAACTCCACAGTCGGCTCCGTCCGCCCCTCCCTCTTCGGTGCCTCAGGTCAAGTCTACTCACTCCCTCATCCCAGACCGCAGAGAGCCAGCTCCTCAGGAATCCCCTGTGGGGATCTCATCCTCTTCCGAGGCCTCTCCTGAATTGGCAGAAGAGCCCCCTCGGAAGAGAAAGTGTAAGAGGAAACACATAGACTCACCTGAGTCCGTCACCTCTGACACAGATTTAGAGGATTCCGAGGGTTCCCCCCGTTCCCCTTCTGAAGATGTCTCCTTTGCAGACATTCTAGAAATCCTCAAACAGAGGGGAAATTGGCCAGCCCTCAACCCTTCGGAGGATGAATCTGTGTATCTTGAGGCATTTGGCTCTCGCCCTTCCACCTCCTGGGTGTCTCCCCCCTTTGACCCCCTCATGCAGGTGGTAGCAAAAAAGGCATGGACGGCTCTTGATTCAGTGGACCCCACTCCCAGGAGACCCTCAAAATTTATCACGGCACCAGCAGATAAACAATTTCTGACTAAACGGAGTTTCTGTGGATGCTATGGTGGTTGCTGCTGCCACTAAGAAGGAACTAGCTGATCCTTCAGTGCCTGTCCATCCACCTAACAAGGAATCTAGGTCTATGGACAGGTACGGGAAGCGGATGTTCTCGTCAGCGACCTTTGCAATGCGTTCGCTGAACTACCTATGCCATTTTACTCGTCTTCAAAGAGACTTGATCAAAGAAGCGAGTGATATGTTGAAGGATCCTACAGCTGCGGGTTTTCAAGACGAGATGAACACTCAGCTGGCTACCCTGAACTCCATAGCTAACTCCTCCATGCGCCTCCTTTCGTATGCGGCTGATGGAGCGAGCAGGGCCGCAGGGACAGGAGTGGCCTTACGCAGGCATGCCTGGATGCGGCTATGCAACTTTGCGGACCCCTTTAAAATGTCGTTCACTAATTCCCCGTTTGATGGATCATCTCTTTTTGGTCCTCAAGTGAAAGAAACCTTGACTAGGTGCGAGACTGATGGCAAGACTCTTTCTGCCGTTGGAGTCCGTTTTTCTACTCCTTCTAGGCCTTACCCCAAAGGCCAGAAAAGTGGGAAAATGTGGTTCATAAACAATCTCAAGGGACTTCGCCTGACGACAGAGTCTGTTCCCGCCAGAGGCAGAGGGGGAACAACAATGGTAGACGCCGCCTAGAGGCAGGGGGTCCGCAGAACCAGGGCAATCGAGAAACTTTCTCCGATAAGCCCTTTCAGCATCCCTGAGGTGTTGCCCGACTGTCCACCTTCGGAGGCAGTCGGGGAAGATTGTCACTGTACCCAGAAGCCTGGCTATCCCTAACTCGAGACAAGTGGGTACAGTCCATCATTTCAAGGCTATTCCATTCCCTTCGTTCGCATTCCAAACCGATCAAAAAATCCCTTCCAGATGTTCCACCCGCTCAAAGGGATCTTGCAGCTTTGGAAATTTCAAAGCTGCTTGCAAAAGAGCAATTCAGCCAGTTCCAGCAGACCAGCAAGGATCCGGAATCTACTCCAGGTTCTTTTAGTTCCAAAAACAGGGACTGGAGACCAATTTTGGATCTCAGTATCTTGAACAAGTCGGTCAAGAAAACACGATTTCGGATGGTCACGCTACAGTCCATCCTTCCCCTATTGGGAAGAAAAAACTGGATGTGCTCTATAGACCTTCAGGATGCGTACTATCATATAAAAATGAACAGACGCTCCAGAAGATTTCTCCGCTTCAGGCTGGGAACCAGTCATTTTCAATTCAGAGCCCTGCCCTTTGGACTCACCACTGCCCCCGTGGTGTTTACCAAATGCATGGCAGTGGTAGCTTCTCACCTGAGACGTCAAGGATTCCAGGTGTTTCCATATTTGGACGACTGGCTCCTCACAGCTCCCACCAAGCATCTTCTAAGGGCCAGGGACTACACCTTTCGCATTTGTCAAAACTTAGGCATTTCAATAAATTGCGAAAAGTCTGTTTTGTCGCCTTGTCGTGTTATTACCTTCATAGGCGCAATTCTAGACACAGTCAACATGTCTGCGAGGCTAACAGATCAGAGAATAACAGACATACACAAACTGGTCTCGCTCCTCTTCAGCAGCAACAGAGTCAAAGCCAGGTTAGTTCTGAAAGTATTGGGGATTATGGCGGCTGCCATACCTCTGCTTCCATTAGCCAGATTCCACATGAGAATCCTTCAATGGATGCTCTTCACACAATGGTCATACCAGCAACTTCCGATGTCCCACACCATTATGATTACGCAAACATGCAGGAATCATCTTCTGTGGTGGATGTCTTCCCCTCAGCTCTTCTTGGGAAGACCCTTTGTTCCTCCCTACGGTTGCTACTCTGACAACGGACGCCTCCCTGATCGGGTGGGGGCATTATCAGGGCAGAACTGTCCAGGGCACATGGCAACCAGACGAATGCCACTTGCACATAAATGTTCTAGAGATGAGAGCAGTGCTTTTAGCGTTGCAAGCCCTTCAAGACTCTCTTCCCTTAGGAACGATAGCAATCCAGACGGACAATATGTCTGTAGTGTGGTATATCAACAAACAAGGCGGAACCAGGTCCTACCCCCTGTGTCGAGAAGCACTCAGACTGTGGCAATGGGCGATTTCTTCTCAGCGGTTTCTGATAGCAACGCACATCCCCGGGAAGTCCAATCAAATCGCGGACAAGTTGAGCAGAGCTATCCTCATGCCTCACGAGTGGTCTCTGAAAGACTCTGTTGTGAGAGAAATTTTTCTCAAGTGGGGTCAGCCTTGCTGCGACCTTTTTGCTACTCCCCAAAACAGCAAGTGCAGAGATTATTTCACCCTATTTCCTTTACCAGGCCAGCCCTGCAGAGACGCTCTAGTCCAAGTTTGGCCCCGGGGACTGTATGCATTTCCTCCCTTCCCACTAATCTCTCAAGTGATACAGAAAGCTATCGCTCAGAAGGCCTCGTTGATCCTCATTGCTCCTTACTGGCCTTGACAGGTTTGGTTCCCCTTTCTACATCACTTTCTGTTGGAGCGACCTTGGCATCTGGACCTAGTTCCAGATCTTTTGATCCATCAGTCGGGTCAGTTTCATCGCTCCCTTCCCTCTCTGAACTTCACTGCTTGGTTCCTCCAATTCCAACCTTAGCCAGGCTTCCTCAAATATCTCACTCTGTTCGAGATATTTTGATAGCTTCCCATAAATCTTCCACTCGAAAGATTTATTTGAGTAAGTGGAAACGTTTCCTATTGGGCTCAAGGAAGGGACATAGATCCTTTCACTGCTTCCATCCAAATGGTCCTTGATTTTCTAGCTGAACTCTTCCATGCAGGTTCATCTCCTTCTACTCTTAAAGTTCAATTGGCAGCTATTTCTAACTTTCATGTGGGCATTTCAGAGTCTGCCATAATGTCCCACAAGCTTTGCAAAGCCTTTTTGAAGGGAATTTTTCTACTCAGACCTCCTATAAGAAATCCTCCTCCTCCTTGGGACCTAAATTTAGTTCTTAGTTCTTTGATTCTTCCTCCTTTCGAACCTGCAGCCTCCTGTTCTTTAAAATTGCTATCATGGAAGACTCTCTTTCTGGTAGCTATTACTTCAGCTAGAAGAGTTTCAGAACTTCATGCACTCAGCTGTCGACCTCCTTATCTGTTGTTCCATAAGGACAGGGTATCTTTACGAACCAACCCGTCCTTTTTACCTAAGATAGCCTCGGCGTCTAACCTAAATCAAAGCATTGACCTCCCTGTGTTTTTTCCAGAATATTCTAACAGATCTGAACAAAAATTGCATTGGCTAGATGTTCATCGTCAGTTAAGGCACTATTTGGATAGAACCAAACAATTCAGAAAATCTGACCAGCTGTTTGTCTCTTATGCAGAAGGCAGAAAGGGACTTTCAGTTTCAAAGGTATCATTATCTAGATGGCTAACATCTCTGATTTCCCTTGTTTATGAAATTAGACACCAAAAGCTGCCTAACAAACCTAAAGCCCATTCCACCAGAGCTTTGGCTACTTCTATAGCCTTCCAAGACAGACTGCCTATTGACACCATTTGTGCAGCGGCTACTTGGGCTACTCCTCACACTTTCATTTCTCATTATAAGTTGGATTTAGCTTCTAGGCATAGAGCTAACTTTGGTTCCACTGTTCTCAAGAGTCTGTTCCGTTAGGCCACCTGGGACAAGGTGCTAGGGACGCGGTCCCATCCAGCAAGAATGAAGGCGAGATAGACAACTTAACATATAGAAGTTATGTTCTTACCATAACGTTCCATGTTAGTTGTCTTCTTCTCGCCTTCTTTCTTCCCCCCTCCTTCCCCCTGGCCTGGACAGACCTAGAGGAGTTTTGATTGTGACCTCTCTTTCTACCACCTCTTTACTTTAGGTATATGCTCTGCTGTGCATATTTTCCTGGATCAAGATGTAGGTCACCCTTCTCTTTTCCCTTGTTTATAGAGGTGGACTTTGTTTCTAGTTATTCTGCTACTATTATAAGCTGGGCCTAGCTTACAAACGAGATCTGAGGTAACTCACGCCTAGCATTGTGGGATATAAGGGGAGCCTCGAGCCGGTGGAACCAACTCTCGAGCTTTTAGAGTGGCCGAGTCGGAGCCGAGGTCGGCTCCGAACCCATCCAGCAAGAAGAAGGCGAGAAGAAGACAACTAACATGGAACGTTATGGTAAGAACATAACTTCTATTTTTCACCTGTACTTTGGAGAAGTAGATTCCGAAAAGTAGGGGTCCCAGAACAGATCCCTTTGGAACACCACTGGTTATGGGTCTGCTGGAGGAGGTGGAGTTCTCTATTTTGACCTTATGATTTCTATCAGCGAGCCATTTTGCAACCCACCTGAAAGTATTTACCTTCTTTCAATACAATAGATATATAAACAGCACTCAAAGGAACAAACAGCAATCTTTTACCACAAAAACGTCAGACCAGTAAATCCACAAAATCTTCACCAATAACACGATTCCTTATCAGGAGTCTTTCTTCCTTCTTTTTTTCTTTTAATAAAAAGCACCAATAGCAAAATAGCAGCACAATATAGCAGTGTAAAATCCACAGGTTAATTTAGCGCCTCGGCTTTCATAGCCTTTTCAGAGTACACTTTTTATCACAAATAATATCTTCCTTTTATACAATTTAATAAGAACACACCCCACAATCTTTCAATTATTTCTAATTGCATCTTAAAGACATACCATAAAAAAACTTTTCCAGTTACACTCCTTGTTTAAGCCTTTTGGACATACAGTATTATATTTTAAAATAAACAGATTCTTTTCGTCTTAATTCATACTTCAACCCCTCTGGTGTTAAAAAACCTTCCTTACACTGTTCTAATATTGTTGCTTGTAACCCTTGAGGATTCCCATTGTGAAATTTATAAAAATGTTCCGCCACTGGTTTAACTAACCTACCTTTTTTTGTATCCCTCACATGCTCTTTAAGTCTCACTGAAAAAATTTCTCTTGCTTTCACCTATATAATTGTTACATGGGCACCTCATCCCATATATTATACCTGCAGTGTTACATCTAAAATTACCATGTTCCTGATATTTTCTACCATTAATTTTAGAAAAAGTTCTAAGAATAAATTGGCATACCACACAATTCCTACATGGAAAAGTACCTTTTTCTGTTGTATCCTTTAATTCCAAATTTTCTGGTAGTCTTAAAGTACCATGTACCAATAAATCCCTTATACTTCTTCCATTACTATAAGTAAATTTTAAATTCAAATTTTTTAACACCTGTCCTCCTTTTTTTATCATCTGCCAATAATATTTCACTATACCCTGTAAGTTTTCAGAAAAAGGTGTATATTTAGATATAAAATAAATATCTTCCTTAACTTTACCATAAGGTTTATTTTTAACATTTCTATTATTATCATTCTTATGATTATTTACCCTCCGTTTCTCCAATCCTGTATTTATTTGTTCTACACTGTATACTGTCTTGTAAAACATTTCTGTCACATTTTTTATTTCGTTATTCACATCTTCCGCATTATTACATAACCCTATAACCCTCATAAATTCCCCATATGGAATTGAGTTAATAGTATGTATGGGATGGCAACTCGTTCCAAATAAAATATGATCCTGAGTTTCAAATTTTCTGTGGTCCTTCGTTCTTATCCATCCCCCATCCTTATCTTCCAAAAGAATATCCAAAAAGTTTGCCTTAGTCCCTTTCTGTAGACCACCAAATCTCAGGTCAAACTTATTCTTTTCCAAATCCTTTATAAATTCTTCCACTTTTTCAAACCCGCCTTTACACCTAAAAAATGAGATAATCTATAAATCTATAATGTTTCCTACAAAGTTTTCTTTCCTTGTCAACAGTTGTAAATTATTTTAACCTAACCCCTTTTGATATAAGTTCATCAAACTCGCATAAAGCTTTTTCATATACATATTTATGTATTTTCTTATATACAATTTCATTACTTAGATGTTGATTACACATCCCAATACTGCCTATAATACATAGTAACCAACTTTCCCCCTTTATCTGCCTGTTTAAATACCGGCTCACAGTTATCACACAATTTTTTTAAACATAGCCATTTACTTATATTATATTCCTTTTCTTTCTTCATAAAATTATAATAATCATTTTCAATTGCATAATTTAACATATGATATAATTGTTGAACATTTGCATTCCTAAACGGTGGAATAAAGTTACTTTGCAGTTCCATTTTACTAGTATCAAAACAGCAATAAGCATTTTCTTCCATACTAATTTCAGAATAGCATGAGTAAAAGCTGTCATTACTAGTTTCCAGATCTTCACTATCAACACCATTCTCATTTTCATTCCAATATTTTTCATTTGAAAAAACAATCATGTAAATGCAGTTTTCTAATGAACTTAAATATATCACTTTTTAACTCGTACAATCTTGGCAGGGCAGTTAGAATAAACTTCTAGCCCCTATTTAAGACACATTTTTCAGTCTTACTTAATACATATTGCGACAAATTCACAATATAATCATCAGTTTCCATACTACATTCAGTATGTCTATTTACCTCTCTTACTGGAACGCGGGTCAAACCCTTGTTCTCTCTGATAGTCCTGTCCATACCAAGTTCTTTTCTTGCCCCCATAATGGGAGCCTTGTTGTTCACGAAAAGTTCTTTTAAAGTTATCACCATCCTTCGGTTTAGGCTGCACCGGATATTCACATTTATCTTCATATTCTCCTTCAGTAGAAGACGCTACACACTCCGCAGAAGTATAGTGTTGTTGGGCTGATCTCACTTCCTGATCCTTGCTGAACCTCACTCGATGACGTGGCGTTTGTTGATTTGTAGTGATAGTGAACGCTTTTTTGCGTCCATAATCTCTTAAGTCTCTAAAGTCTCTATTTTGTTTTCTACTACTAACCAGTTCCTTCTCATACATTGCCAATTTATCTTTTATACCATGCAAAAATGTATCAATTGACTCATTGTTGTTACTGTTCACAATGTCAGCACATATTTTTTAATTTCATTTTTAAGTTTGTCCCTTTTCAATGCATCCCTTTCTATAAGGATGCCCACCCATTCCATACTACATTTATGTGCTGCCTTAATCCACCGATCACAAAAAGCCTTTTCCTCCTCCACACTAAGGTCAAACGGAGTGGACGGATTCTTAAAGGCTCTTAGACCCCTGGGTGTTATCTGAAGTTCTTCATAACGTTTTAAACTCTGCATGTTTAAATATACAGACATCTCCTTAAAAATAACTTTATCTAGCTGTTCAAACATTGCTTGAATCTCCGGTACATTTGAAATGCTAAGTTTCTTACCCAAATTAGCAAAAGGGGTGACACTCTTATTAGTTCTTTCTTCTTCCCATTTGCTATATATATTCTGAGAAAAAGTGGAATTGTTAAGAAGCACACCCTCTGTTCCATTAATTCTTTCAGGACCATTCGGTTCACCCTGTTGCAACGAGAGACCTTCCAGAGTTTTTTGTGATAGCTTAATTCCTGTTTCATGAAACAAAAGGCATATCAACAAGAAGGATTCACTAGCCATCAGTGAATATATAAACCACACTCAAAGGAACAAACAGCAATCTTTTACCACAAAAAACGTCAGACCAGTAAATCCACAAAATCTTAACCTGTAACACGAAGATTTATCAGGAGTCTTTCTTCCTTCCTTCTTTTTTTTCTTTTAATAAAAAGCACCAATAGCAAAATAGCAGCACAATACAGCAGTGTAAAATCCACAGTTTAATTTAGTGCCTCTGCTTTCACAACCTTTTCAGAGTACATTTTTTATCACAAATATATCTTCCTTTTATACAATTTAATAAGAACACACCCCACAATCTTTCAATTATTTCTAATTGCATCTTAAAGACATATCATAAAAAACTTTTCCAGTTACACTCCTTGTTTAAGCCTTTTGGACATACAGTATTATATTTTAAAGTAAAGATTATTTTCGTCTTAATTCATACTTCAACCCCTCTGGTGTTAAAAAACCTTCCTTACACTCTTCCAATATTGTTGCTTGTAACCCTTGAGGATTCCCCTGATGAAATTTATAAAAATGTTCCGCTACTGGGTTAACTAACCTACCTTTTTTTATATCCCTCACATGCTCTTTAAGTCTCACTGAAAAATTTCTCTTGCTTTCACCTATATAATATTTGTTACATGGGCACCTCAGCCCATGTATTATACCTGCAGTGTTACACCTAAAATTACCATGTTCCTGATATTTTCTACCATTAATTTTAGAAAAAGTTCTAACAATAAATTGACATACCGCACAGTTCCCACATGGAAAAGTACCTTTTTCTGTTATATCCTTTAACTCCAAATTTTCTGGTCTTCTTAAAGTACCATGTACCAATAAATCCCTTGTACTTCTTTCATTACTAAAAGTAAATTTTAAATTAAAATTTTTTAACACCTGTTCTTTTTTTTATCATCTGCCAATATTATTTCACTATATATACAAATAGTTCGTTAGTTAACGCTTGTTTAGAAGGTATTTGTTTTCTGCTTTTGTTTCTTTTAAGTGTGTTGTTGTATCTGGGCCGTTCTAGGCCTAAATTATTTCCCCTTTCCCGATAGTTTGTGTAGTTTTATCTTATTGGGCTCATTTGTTGAGCAGTTAGTTTTTTTTTTTCCTTAGTTTAATGCAAGTAGTTAGTTATAGGGTAGTCCTTTATTTTCTAACCCTATATTACAGCAGTGTGACTAGTTAATTTGTTGCTTATAGTTAGTTTGAATAGAGTGTGTATCTGCATAGCTTCTTGTACAGTATAGCATAGTTAAGTGTGTGTTTTTGTATTATCTAGATTTGGAATATTTAGGGTAGCCTTTTTTTTTTTGGCTAATCCTGAATTATAGCAGTGTGACTAGCTGACCTTTACCAGTAGTTAAAATTTGGAATTGAGTGTGTGTCTGTTTTTTATACTATCTAGATTAATATATTTTTTCCTTTGAGCTAGCTTGTTTTATTTAGAGAGCTGCTGAGCCTGCTTAAGTTAGAGGGCCTTCTTTTCTCTTGACTGTAATCATGGTGTTGTCTTTTTTTTTTTTGTGTGTGTGTGTGTTGTTGCCACCATGTCCAAGCAAGTAAAAGAGGGAAAACCTTCAGGATTTAAAAAGTGCTCAAAATGTACTAAAAAAATGTCACTCTCAGATGGCCATACTGCATGTGTATACTGCGGGGGGGGGGGGGGGGGGATTATATTTGCAGGAATCTTGCTCAGTCTGTCACTCCTTTAGTTCAAGGCTGCTCCAGGAGAGAAAGAACAAGCTGATCTTAAAGGGGTTACTGAAAACTTCTTTTGCAGAGGCTTTAGAAGTAGGTCAGAGCCCTGTAAAAGGTCGTCTTCCCCCTCTCAAAAATCTGGTAAGACTTCAAAAAGATCTCCTTCATCTTCAGAGTAATCGGAACCATGAAAGAAATTGCCCAAAAATCTTCAACGGAACCAAAATCAGTCTGGTCCGAGAGACCCTCCACCTCAGCTCTTTCTACATCGGAGCTGTTAGTGTTTCAAGTTCAGAGCCAGTCCCCGGAACTGGAGCCGGTTTCTCTGACACCAAAGTAACCTAATGTTATGTTGTCCCTATCTCACCTTCTTCTTTCTGTTTGGGTTCAGAACCGAACTCTGCTCCGACTCGGCCACATACTATAGCTTGAAAAGTCTTTACTGGCTCGAGGCTAACCCCTATCCCAACATGCTGAGCTGTAGCTACCCGTATCTCATTTGCCGCTTGTAGCGTCGAGATTGTCTTCTGCTGGCTCAGGCTAAGTAGTTTTTTTTTCTTGTGCTAAACTTTGAATATTGTGACAGTTTTCTGTTAGTTTTCGTATACTGTTAGTGTTGATTTGATCTAAATTTTCTTATATTCTACTACCACCCCCCCCCTCTAAAACCTTCATCTGTTTGTTATTGCTTTTGTTGTGACCGTCGTTGACTTTGTGATCCCTGTCGACAGCCCATTTAAGTCAGAGGGCTTTTTTTGTCTTTCCTTCTTCCTTCAGGAGAAGCCATTTTAGTTGAAGGCCCTTCTTTCCTTCGGGGAAGTAGCAGAGGCTACCTCTCCTTCCTTCTGTTGTTTAAAAAAAAAATTTTGTTTTTTGTCAGTAGGTGTGTCACTGTAATTTTTTTTGGCTAACTTGTATGTTACCTTTCTATTTACTATGTCCAAGGATCCATAACCATCAGGGTTTAAAAAATGCGACTCGTGTTGCCAGAAAGTGTCCCTTACGGGCGGGCACACGAGTTGCGTGTACTGTTTAGGGGCTGTTCACCTGCAGGACTTGTGTGCCATTTGTCATGGTTTTAGTGCACGAGTCCTGCAGGAGAGACCAAACAAGCTTATTCTATGAGGTTTATTAAAAACCCCTTTTGAAGCTGCGTCTGGAGGAACTCAGCCTGCAAAAAAACAGGACGACAAACATGCATTTTCATCAGCTCTTGTCCTCAGTGCCGACCAAGTCTAAAGACAAGTCTTTCGAACCTTCTGAGTGGACAGTTGGCTCAGATAAGACTCTCACTCTGGCGGCTCCATCAGTAGTTTCAGAGCCGTCTTGGACTCGTAAAAGATGTAGATCCCCTTCCTTGGAGCCGGTGAGATCTGTTCTACAGTCTCCCATTTTACAATCTGTGGGAGGTAGTAACTGGTCTTCTGCACACTCCTGTTGGTCATCCTGGAGCCTTTCGGATGATGACGTGGAGAGGGTGGTGTAGAGGCTGCTCAAGACATCGGTATTTGCAAAACTGTTGTCGAGCCCAGCCCAGAAGGAAGTGGTGCCATCTGTCCAACCAGTTCCATCAATTCCTCCTCCGGCTGCATTCAGTTCGGAGCCGGAGTGCATGAAAGTCGTGGTGGTGGAACTGTCTGTTTTGACAACCCTAGGTTTTTCGGTTCCGAACACTGCTCCGATCTCCTTGATACCTTGGTCTGTCAAGGGATTTGATACCTTGGTCTGTCAAGGGATCTGGGGGCTGATGATCTCTCGTTGGCTCCGTGGGGGAGTGGCATCAGACCCTTGTCTGACCCCCCTAGATATACAAAACAGGAACACATCCACTGTAGTTTGAAAGTTCTTTTAATTCTGGTACCTCGGCCTTCGCCTTCTCGTGGAATACATTTTACTACATCAAACACCACCCTTTTTATATCATACTTAATTGGATTATTAATGCACATTAATCCATCAATTCAAATTAGCTTGCCTTCATTATTGCTACAGCAGTATAACCTGCATCTTGGAACAATTTGGAAAAGAACCAAACAGTTTAAAATTTCATATAAATACATTTGTAGAATATCTTTACATACATTAATCTATTTTAAATAAACATGTATACAAAAACACTTTTATGTATAATCCATTTTATAAATATTTAAACTTTATAAATTCATTTTTAATTCATTTTTGAATCAACATCTATGCTCTGAGAAATATGTGGAAACAATGTATTTAAATTTCCATGTTTAACCCATGAGGAAACAAAGTTTTGTAATTGAGAATAAACCTAGTTTCCATTTGCAATAATTTTTCACGATACACATCCTCATTCCCTAGTATATTGGGTCTACCCAGCACACAAAATATGAATCCCTCTGGAACCCCCCCATGTACCTCACAAAAATGTTTCCCTACTGGGCTTTCCAACCTTTTGTGTTTTATGTCACCTAAATGCTCTAGGATCCTGAGCTTCACCTTCCTAGTTGTTTGTCCTATGTACCATTTCTGTTGCAAACATCCACATCCTATGATATACACCACCCCTGTGGAATTGCAGTCGTAATATTCAAAAGCCCTATATGTGACATCATTAATTTTAATGCCATCCAAATTTTTTACCCTACTGCAAATCTTACATTTTCCACATCTGAATGTTCCCTTTCTAGTATCTCTTCTGGATGTGCTTTTCTTTCTGAAACTCAAGATTTCCTTCAGATTGGAGTATCTACTATAAGAAAAGGTGACTTTTGGTGGAAAAAGATTACCTAATCTATCATCCTGACTGATGATGGGCCAGAATCTCAGCACAGCATCCCTTAGTATCTCAGAAAATTGTGAATATCTAGTTACAAAGAACATGTTGCCCTCAACACTGCTATCCCTATAATTGTGAACACAGGACCCCGCAACTTCATTTCTGCTGGACCAAGACCTACTCCTTTTATTCACCTGTTGACCCAGTCCTAACTCATTTTCTACCTTTTTTCTAGCCATTTCGACACTTTCTTGAGGGTATCCTCTCCCTTTCATTTTTTCTTCGACCCTATCAAATTCACTGGAAATCAAGGACCTCTCTGAAGTGTGCATGCCTATGCGTTTGAATTCACCAAATGGTAGAGACTTGAGCAGAGAATCACTATGCATGCTGGATGCATGCAAAAAATTCTCTGCTGCTGTCTTTTTGTGAAATGGTTTATATTGTATCTTGTTATCCATACCTAGATAAAATTCTACATCTAAATATTGGATACTTTTTCCTCCAATGGAATACGTGAAATCAAGCCCCCAAGAATTTTCCTTTATCTCTGAAATAAACTTGCCAAAATCATCGGAGTTACCCTTGCACAAAAATAGCAAGTCATCAATAAATCTAACATATTTTACTACCTTGCTCTTGAAAAATGCTGAGGGGTAAATAAAGCGATTTTCAAAATGGGCCATGAACAAAATAGCATATGAGGGCGCAAAAGCTGCCCCCATTGCTGTGCCCTCTTTCTGCAAAAAATATCTCCCTTCAAATTCAAAAAAATTGTGTGTCAAACAAAATTCCAATAGATTCAGAATGAAAAAGGTTCTTGGTCCATCACCCAACATTTTTTCCACTGCCTTTAAACCATACTGCCTATTGATGCTCGTGTACAAAGATTTGGCATCCGCACTAGCCCAATAGTAGTCATCCTCCCATTTGGTGTCCCTAACCACAGTGCACACTTCATTTGTATTTACAACATGAGATTGTACCCTTTCCAAATAGTTTTTTAATAAGGAATCCAAGAATATTCCTACATTCTGTAAATACCCTCCTTTTCCTGAAACTATGGGACGTCCTGGTGGGTTCCTGATGTCCTTATGTATTTTGGGAATAATGAAAAATCTGGCCCCCTTCGGATTCTTAACATACAATTTCCTAACATCAGCAGTGGTCAAGAAACCTAATCTCTCACCCCTTTCAAGAAGATCTAGCAGTTGGGCATTGTACTCTTTCAGAGAATTACAAGACAATTCTAAATATGTGTCCTTATCCATCAACAAATTTAAGGCTATGGAATTATATTTATCTCTTGATAAGATCACCCAGTTCCCTCCCTTATCTGCCTGGGTGAATACATACTGTTTGTTAACCTCCTTTAAATAAGACAATGCCTTCCATTCATTTTTACTTAAATTATATGTTTTCTTTCTTCCCTGGAACTTTTTATGTTCATCTTCAATAGTTTTTAATAAAGTTTTTTCAAACATGTTTATTGCAACATTTTTTCTAGGTGGCATAAACTCACTTTTATATGGTACTTTGGGCACTATCAACCTTCCATAACCAGTGTTGAATTCAAAACCCACTTCACTTTCACACAACTCATCCTGTGCATGAATGTCAACAAGCTCATTTTCATGCAAAGTCATGTTTAACAAAGAATTGTCTAAACCATCCCAGTTTTCAACATCACTCACACTTCCTTCCACATTATAAGCATCACACTCCTTATATGAAAAAAACTCCTTAAGGTGCAATTTTCTACAAAACTGTCTTATTTCTAAAGATATATCTGCCAAAGTAGGGAAACATACAGGAACGAACTTGGTACCTTTAAATAAAACTTGTTTTGCATAATCGGATATATCTAAATCCGAAATATTTACATTATAGCTCTCACCTCCACAAAAGTCCATGTGAGAACAAAAGTCCGGTCCACAAAGGGACTGTGCCACCCCATCGACCCTTGTCTGACCCCCCTCACTCTCAGTGCTTTGGCGCAGTTGAGCTCGGCTCCTACATCAGCCTCGGAGCCATCGCCCTCCGTTCGGACAAGGTCTCCAGGTTCTTCGGAGCTAGAGTCCGTGTCCGTCCGCGACCGCGGTGCCTTCAAGGTGATGGAGTGTGCTGTCTGCTGAGACCGCTCCACCCCCGGCTCCATTGGCTCCTTCCCCTTCTATACCAGTGTCTGCCTCAGAACCTCCCTTCCACCCCAAGTGTAGGAAACCTATACCTCCCAGGATGCCCCATTGGGTGACCCCACCTCTTCCGAAACCTCCCCTGAGCATGTCACAGAGGTGGTTCCTCGGAAGAGGAAATGCAAGAGGAAGCATTTGGACTCCCTGGAGTCAGTCACCTCAGACACAGACTTGGAGGAGTCAGAAGGGTCCCCACAACCCCTCTCTGAGGATGTCTTTTTCAGACATCCTGTAAATCCTTACACAGAGGGGTAACTGGAAGTCCCTTGCCCCTTCTGAGGATGAGTCCATGTACCTGGGCGCTTTTGGTTCCTGACCCTCCACCTTTTGGATGTCTCTGCCTTTTGACCCACTTTTAACTGTAGTGAGTTGAAAGGAGTGGAGCTCTCCAGAGACCATGGAACCAGTTCCGCGGAGGCCCAGTAAATTTATAACTGCCTCTGAAGACAAACTGTTTCTTTCAAAAAGAGTGCCTGTTGATGCTATGGTGGTGGCAGCAGCAACCAAGAAGGAACTAGCGGAAACTTCCTCTTCTGTCCATCTGCCTAGCAAGGAGTCTTGGTTGATGGACATGTATGGGAAGCGTATGTTTTCGTTAGTGGCCTTTACACTCGGGTCGCTGAACTTATCACATTTTACAAGACTTCAGAGGGATCTCCTCAAGGCTCCTACAGCTGAGGGAGCAGCGAACAAGACTGCTAACCAGCTTGCGACCTTGACCTCCATCGTTAACTCCTCCATGCGCCTGATTTCTTACGTGGCACATGGAGTGAGTAGTGCTGCAGGCATAGGAGTTGCTCTGCGGAGACACTTCTGGATGCGCCTATGTCAATTTGCGGAGTCCTTCAAGTCCTACATTACAAACGCCCCCTTTGATGGCTCTTCTTTGTTCAGGCCTCAAGTAAGAGACTCTTACCAGGTGTGAACGAGATTGCAAAACTCTCTGCGTGGGAGTACATTATTCCACTCTTTTGAGACCTTACCCCAAAGGTCAGAAGAGTGGAAAGATGTGGTTCCGGAAATCCCAGTGACCTTCACCTGACACACATGGAGAAAATTCCCTTTGGGCAGAGGGGGAAATAATAACAGGAGATGCCAATCTCGCTGCGAGGTCGGCCGCAGCAGGGCGACAGGGATACTTTCTCTGCTAGGCCCTTCCAGCACCCCTGATGGGTTGCCCGGCTGTCCACCTCTGAAGGCAGTTGGGGGCAGATTATCACTGTACCCAAAGCCTGGCAGACGATAACAGAAGATGCGTGGGTACGGTCCATAATATCCAGGGGTTACAAAATTCCCTTCTCCCAAACACCCCCCAAAAGAGCACAACGATCCATCCCAGATGTTCCACGCAGTCTTCGGGAATCAGGCAAACCTAGAAGTATGAAGGTTGCTACAAAAAAGAGCCATCCAGGAAGTCCTTGCAGACCAAATCGAATCTAGAAATTACTCAACATTCTTTTTACTTCCAAAAAAGAGAGGGGACTGGAGGCCCATTTTGGATCTCAGCAGACTAAACAAATTAGTCAGAAAAGCGAAGTTCCAGATGGTGACACTGTAGTCCATTCTCCCCTTTTTGGGTCAGGACAATTGGATGTGCTCTGTCGATCTCCAGGATGCGTACTACCATATAAAAATGGACAGGCGATCTGTATGCTTCCGGCTGGGAGCCAGTCATTATCAGTTGAGAGCTCTGCCCTTTGGTCTCACCACAGCCCCCAGGGTGTTCACCAAATGCATGGCAGTAGTTACGGCTCAACTGAGGTGTGTAGGATTCCAGGTGTTTCTGTATCTAGTCAACTGGCTCCTTACTGCCACCACCAAGCATCAGCTGATAAGAATGCAGGACCACACAATTCACACTTATACACAACTAGGCATCACCATAAACTATGAAAAATCTGCCCTGTTGCCTTGTCAGTGTATTACATTTATAGAGGCAGAATTAAATACAAGAGACATGATAGCGAGACTTCCTCAAGAAAGTGTCTCTACCATTCGTCAATAAGTCATAGTACTCATGACAGAAAATTAAGGCACTGTACGTACTGAAGGTCTTGGGTTCTATGGCAGCAGCAATTACTCTGGTCCCTTTGGCGTGTTCCCATCTGAGAATTCTGCAGTGGCTCCTTTTCACTGAGTGGTCATTCCAGGATCTACCTGTGTTTCACCTGATTTCAATAACAGAGTCCTGCAGGAGGAATCTGCAGTGGTGGCTCTACTCCCCCCAGTTCACCCTAGGCAGACCGTTCCTGACCCCCCAGCCGGTAGCAACAGTGAACACGGATGCGTCCCAGTTGGGGGGGGGGTCATTATCTGGGACAGACATTTCAAGGGACTTGGCAACCACATGAGTACCATTTGCACATCAACGTCCTGGAGATGAGGACGGTGCTCTTGTCGTTGCAAGCACTTCAAGACTCTCTTCCTTCAGGGGCTATAGGAATATAGACGGACAATATGTCAGTTGTGTGGTATATCAACAAACAGGGCAGAACCAGGTCTTACCCCTTGTGTCGGGAAGCTCTACGAGTATGGCAGTGGGCGATATCTTTCCAACGTTTCCTGATCGCAATGCACATCCCGGGGAAATCCAACATGATAGCGGACAAGCCCAGCAGGGCAATACTTAATGCCTCATGAGTGGCCTCTGAAACAGGAAATTGTGGATCTGATTTTTCGCAGATGGGACCAGCTATGCTGCGATCTGTTTGCCACTCCCCTAAACAACAAATGCAGCAGCTACTTCGCCCTACTCCCACTACTGGGACAGTCAACCAGGATGCCCTTGTTCACGATTGGCCCCCGGGACTGCTTTATTCCTTCTCCCCATTTCCTCTAATTTCCAAAGTTCTTCAGAAAACAAAATTGTTGGGTTGCAAATTGATCCTTATTGCCCCTTACTGGCCTCGTCAGATATGGCTTCCATTCTTTTGTCATCACCTGCAAGAGGAACTTTGGATTTTGAACCCAGTTCCAGACCTCCTGACACATCAGTCAGGTGCTCCCCACCTCTCCATACAAACTGTCAAACTGACAGCTTGGTTTCTCCACTTCCAGTCCTAGCCAGGCTTCCAGAAATCTCCCCTGCGATTCAACACATTTTGGTCTCTTCTCACAAACCCACTACCAGGAAGCTTTATGCTAGTAAATGGAAGAGGTTCTCTTATTGGGCAAAAAGAATGAGACTGATCCCTTTACTGTACCAATTTCAAAGATTCTTGAATTTTTGGCTGAAACTTTTGAATGAGGAGCAGCTGCATCTACAATTTGGGTGCAACTGGCTGCCATTTGCAATTTTCACATAGAACACTTAGATTCTAATGTCATGTCACATAAACTTTGCAAGGCCTTCTTACGAGGTACTGCCTTATTAAAACCCCCAATAAGAGAACCTCGCCCTCCATGGAATTTAAATTGTTTTAGCAGCTCTAATTCCACCCCCCCCCCCCTTTGAGCCAGCTTCTTCTTGTCCTCAAGTTTTTATCGTGAAAAACCCTTTTCTTGATTGCCATTACATCAGCCAGGTGGGATTCAGAGTTGCAGGCACTTTCCATTCGCTCTCCTTATTTAATTTTCCACAAAGAAAGAGTCTATCTCAGAACTAATCCATCTGATATTGCTAATCCTCGTTCATTCCTTACTCATGGGTATCGGTTCCGACCTCTGAACCGAGCCGGCCATTTTCCAAGCTCGCGTCAGCTTCAAACTCTCGAGCTAAACTCTTACCCACAATCCCCCTCTCCCTGTTACCTCAGATTACATTTGTCACGTTGCCATTCGGTCGTGTCAAGCTGCTTCTCTTGAGCTAAGTACAGTTATTTGTTGTGTAATAGTAATTTATATTACTTTTCTGTCAGAAAAATTTCTATTTCGTTGTCTCGTACCCTATCGCATCTAGCGACCATATTTTCTTCAGGTTTTTCTTCTTTTTCTCTACCCTTTTACCGCGAGGTATTCTCCCCTTACCATTGTTGGTAATCATTTCCTTTTTCTCATACCTTCGGGTATTCTTTTGTACCATTGCTGGTACCCTTTTCTGCTATCTAATTTTGCTATCATGGCAGATAAAGGTAGTCCGGGGTTTAAACGGTGTTCTGATTGTGGACACAAACTACCTACTTCTGATGCACACTCTTTTTGTGCGTTTATTGTTTGGGGGCTTCCCACTTAACTGTTGACCCGCCCTGTACTATCTGTGAAAACTTTTCAAATAGAACTTTGTTGGTAAGGAAAAACATGCTGTTGCTGAAGGGACTTCTTAAATCTCCCTTTTCAGAGGCTATTTCTGGGTCGGAGCTCTCAACCCCTCCTAGAGCCCATAAGAAAATTTTAGATGATCCTACCAAGGCTAAATCTTTGCCTTCGTTCCCGGCTGGGGACTCCCGCCAACCAAAACCTAAAAAGGCTAAAGTTTTGGCTCTGGAGATCACTCAGTCAGCCCCAGACTTTCAGTGCCTAGACCTTCGGCACCGAGGCCTTCAGCTCCATTAGTGATCTCGGCTCCGTCTTCTCCTGCAGCCTTCACAATATCGGCACAGAGGGGCTCCTCGGTTCAGACTATTACCACTGTATCGGCACCGACCGTTCAGTCGGCGCAGACTTCGACCATGTCGCCTCCAACATCTTACTCAGAACCGACGCCTTTATTGTAGACTCCAGTTTTGTCGGTTTCAGCTTCGGTACCGACAACCACTTTGGCACCGTTCCCTGTGTCGGTGCAGACCATGACCTTGGCACCGATGACTTCTTCGGTGCAGACTCCCGTAGTCCAATCTCTCTCGGCACTGTTGTTCTCTGTGCGGACTGGCGAGATGGGCACCGAGTTTGCCTCTTCCGTGGACAGGCCTTTTTCTCCCTCAGTCTCTGTGAGGTCCACTTAGAAGCCTTTTCGAACATGATGTGTTGTGTCTTGTGGATCAGGTGCTCTTGGCCAGAGGTATCCCACCCCCCAGGAACTATCCTTCCTTGGGAGGTGATCACCCGTCTCCAAAGACCCCCTTCTTATTCTCTTCCTTCATTGCCTGTGAAGTCCATGGATATAGCACAGTCTTCCACTTCTGCGGTTCCCTTTATGGATCTCACTAAGGAACCGCAGTTGCCTTCATGGCAGGAAAGTTTTGCTACGACCCAGGATGTCAATGGTGACAAACATGGTTTGCTGCTCCACAGCCATCCAGGGACTCCGGGTCGGCAGGTTGAGCCACTTAGGGGAGGGGTGATCCCTGTCCTACACATTCACTCCTCTTCAGGTGGACCAGCCTTCCAACTTATGGAGAAGACTTTCGCTGCTGCTGGCGATACTGGACTGTCTATCCCTCCGCCCTCCTCTGGTACACTTGGTTTCACAAGTCGCACCGAGCGGACACCGGGTGCAAGGGCCTCAGGACATATTTCCAAAGGAAACCCCTTTTCCTCTGTCTTCCCCAGCTTCTCCCACTGAGGAAGTCCACCGGAAAAATTTGTGCAAGAGGAAGCACATGGACTCCACAGAGGAGTCCCTAACTGAAGAGACAAATTTTGATGAGGGGGAAGGATCCCCTCGGTCACCCTCTAAGGTATCCTTTGGTGATATCCTCGAAATCCTGAAACAGAGAGGTGACTGGCAGTCCTCTAATCCGACCTCTGAGGAATCTGTGTTCCTGCAGGCTTTTCGCGCCTGGCCCCTTACCTCCTGGGTTACTCCACCTGCCGATGATCTTGTCCGGCTTATCGTGCAGCATGCTTGGAAGGCTCCTGACACCATCGAAGCTATTCTCCGGAGGCCAGAAAAGATTTTGTCCCCTCCCGCTACGGATTCCCATTGGTCAAAAGGTCTTCCAGTGGATGCTTTGCTGGTGGCGGCCGCAACAAAAAAGGATCTGGCAGAAGAAGAAAGCCAGACTGTCCATCCGCCTAACAGAGTCCCGGGCCCTTGACAGGATAGGGAAGCGCACCTTTGCATCAGTGACCTTTACTATCAGGTCTTTGAATTATATGGCACACTTTACCAGGCTTCAAAGGGATCTGATTTCTGAGCTCTCTGAAACCTTGGCTGGTGCCTTGTCTGATGAGGTCCGTGACAAAGTGGCCTCTCAGCTGGCCACCATTGAGTCAATATCTAACTCCTCTATGCGACTGATATCTCACGCATCAGAAGGAGCAGCTAGAGCAGCGGGCTCAGCTGCGGTCTTGAGACAACACACCTGGATGCGCTTGTGCAATTTCGCAGAACCCTTTAAGGCTTCCTTCCTTAACGCTCCAATTGAGGCCTCCTCGTTGTTTGGACCCAAAGTTAAAAGCACACTGGCAAGATGTGAACAGGGCGGTAAGACCCTTTCTGACGTATGTGTCCGTTATTCTTCCCCTCAACGTGCTTTCTCCTAAACTAAAAGAGTGGGAAGATGTGGTTCAAGAAATCTTATGGTCCTTTCCTTGACACACAGGCTGAGTTCTCCCCTAGAGGCAGAGGGGGAAACTCACAGGGAAGATGCTCCTTTTGGGGCAGAGGGGGTCAAGATAACCAGGGTTCCAGGGATTCTTTCCATGGCCAATCCTACCAGTGCTCCTGAAGAGCTGCCCAACTCCTTTCCTTTGGAGGTGGTTGGGGTCGTTTCTCCTTGTACCCTTCTGCCTGGCTAACCATCACCACCGATTCTTGGGTACAAAGGATTATAACCAGAGGTTATCATATCCCCTTCGATCTTTGTCCTGTCCCTTCAAAAAACCTTCCCGACGTTCCACCCAGTCAAAGGGAAGAAGCAGCACTAGAGATAGAAAAGCTGCTAAGAAATAGAGTTCTCCAAATAGTCCCTCCAGACCAGATAGGATCCGGATTCTACTCAAGACTATTTTTGGTGCCAAAGAAAACCGGGGACTGGAGACCAATTTTGGATATCAGTGTATTGAACAAGTTTGTGAGAGTACACAAATTCCGGATGGTCACAATACAGTCTATTCTCCCGCTTTTGGAAAAAGACTATTGGATGTGCTCGATTGATCTTCAAGATGTGTACTACCACATAAAAGTGGAGAGACCATCAAGAAGATTTCTGTGCTTCCGTGCGGGAGCCAGTCACTACCAGTTCAGAGTACTGCCCTTCGGACTCTCTACAGCCCCCAGTGTGTTCACAAAGTGCATGTCAGTTGTCACACCTCACTTGCGACTTCAAAGATTCCAGGTGTTTCCATACCTAGACAACTGGCTCATTTCCATCCCCACCAGACATCTACGGGAAGAAGCCCTGGCATACTCTCTCCTCGCTGCACAAAGGCTAGGCATAATCATAAACTGGCTAAAATCCAATCTCACCCCATCTCAGTCGACAGAATTCATAGGGGTTATATTGGACACAAAGAACTGCAGAGCTGCTATTCCAGAGCACAGAATTTTAAGGATAAAGCAACAACTGATTCCAATCCTTTCAAGGGAAAAATCCACGGCTCACTCAGTTTTACAGCTGTTGGGTTCCATGGCTATTGTCCCCCTGGCCAGGTTTCACATGAGGCTTCTACAGTGGCTACTGCTCACCCAGTGGTATCCTTTTCAGCATCCTCTTTCAGCCATGATTCGTGTAACCCACAGGTGCAAACAGGATTTAAATTGGTGGATGACACACAATCTGTCACAATGGTCTCGCCCCTTCTCCCCCCAGCAACCCAAGGCCACAGTGACCACGGACGCCTCCCTGATGGGGTGAGAGGGGGGGGGGCTGTGTCAGGGACAGACAGTCCAAGGCACTTGGTCCGAACTGGAGGCCCATCTGCATATAAATGTTCTAGAGCTGAGGGCGGTGCTTCTGGCGTTGCAAACATTCCATCCCCTGCTGCCATCTGGGACAATTGCGATTCAATCAGACAACATGGCGGTGGTCTGGTACATCAACAAGCAAGGTGGAACCAAATCATACCCCCTTTGTCGAGAGGCCATGAGGCTATGGCAATGGGCGATGACTACCAACCATTTCCTTCTAGCAACACACATTCCCAGGAGTTCCAGCGTGATAGCAGACAGACTCAGCAGGTGCATTCTTCAACCTCACGAGTGGTCCCTGAATCCCTTGATAGCGGCGGAGATCTTCCACCGCTGTGGCCTTCCTTGCTGCGATCTCTTTGCATCCCCGACCAACTACAAATGCAGCAACTACTTCGCGCTGATTCCCCTCCGGGACAGTCACCCAGGGACGCTCTAGTCCACGATTGGCCCTCGGGTCTTCTTTATGCATTCCCATCCTTTCCCCTCATTCCCCAGTTTCTGAAGAAAGCCCATCGGTTGAAGAGCAAGGTTATCCTCATAGCACCATATTGGCCTCGACAGATTTGGTTCCCCTTCCTTTGGCCTCACCTACTAGATCGACCATGGATTCTCCATCCAGCCCCGGAGTTGATCTCACATACACAGAACCTGATTCATCCCAACTTGAACAGCCTGAAGCTCACGGCTTGGCTACTCCAGTTCCCTTGATTGCCAGGCAGAATGATCTTTCTTTACCAGTACGTGACATTCTTATTGCATCTGATAAGTCCTCCACTAGAATTACTTATCTGAGCAAGTGGAAAAGATTTATCTGTTGGCTGAAAGATAAACAAGTATATCCCTTCTCAGCACCAGTGTCGATAATACTAGACTTATCTGGCCAACCTTTTCCAATCTGGTCTATCGGCCTCTACCATTAGAGTTAATTTGGCTGCAATTTCTAATTTTCATGAGGGTGTCCAAGATTCCTCTCTTATGTCCCACAAATTGTGCAAGACCTTCATAAAAGGTGTAAATCATCTGAAGCCACCCTTTAGAGAACCACTTCAACCATGGGATTTATCATTAGTTCTACAAGCTCTAACAATGCCACCTTTCAAATCAGCCTCTTCTTGGACCTCAAGCATTTGTCATGGAAAACCTTGTTTTTGGTTGCCATTACTTCTGCCAGACGTTTTTCTGAGCTTCAAGCTTTATGTATCAAGAGTACATACTTGATTTTTCATAGAAATAGTGTCTGAGAACTAATCCGTCATTTCTGCCAAAAGTGATCTCTGAATTGTCCATTAATCAAATCATTGAATGCCAGTTTTCTTTCCCAATCAGTCAAACAGAGTATTGCCTACATACCCTAGATATCCACAGGCAAATCCGTTTTTACTTAAACAGGACTAGGTCCTTTCGTAAATCTGACCAGTTATTTTTGGCTTTTTTTGGACCTAGATTAGGATCTGCTGTTGCTAAGGTCACATTGGCTAGATGGTTGAAGGACTGTGTGATTTTCATTTATACACAACACAATATCTCGTTGCCTGCTACTATGAAAGCTCATTCAACAAGGTCAGTGGCAACTTCTGCTGCCTTCTGTGCCAGACCTTCTTTACATGACATCTGTGCAGCTGCAACTTTGGCTACGCCTCATACCTTCATCAATCATTACAAATTGAATTTGGCCTCCAGGGGAAGAGCATCTTTCGGTTCTCTGGTGCTCAGGAATGTCCTTCCATGAGAGCCTCCCAGGAATAGAGGTAGCTGGGGACTCTGTCCCATGTATAAGGAATGAACGAGGATTAATAATATCAGATAAAGAAGTTATGGCTTACCATAATGTTCCATCTTTATTGTTGATCCTCGTTGAGTCATTACGACCCTCACTCCTGTGCTTTCTAGTGGATCTCACCATCCGGTTCTCTTAGGTTATATGACCAGAGGTAGCCTCTACCTTCTTTGACTTGCAAACTCAATCTGAGGTAACAGGGAGAGGGGGGTTGTGGGTAAGAGTTTAGCTCGAGAGTTTGAAGCTGACTCGAGCTTGGAAAATGGCCAGCTCGGTTCCGAGGTCGGAACCAATACCCATTTGTAATGACTGAACGAGGATCAACAATACAGATGGAACGTTATGGTAAGACATAACTTCTTTTTCCTTTTTGCCAAAGGTATGTTCAGAGTACAATTTGAATAAGTCCGTTGAACTTCCTGTTTTCTTTCCCAGCTATGGCAACAAGACAGAGTATAATCTCCATCAATTGAATGTTCATAGGCAGCTTTGCTTTTATTTACATAAAACCAAGGACATTAGAAAATCAGGCCAATTATTTATATCCTCTTCAGAGAAGCAAGGTTCTCAGGTTTCAAAAGAAACCTTGTCAAAGTGGCTTTCGAACACCATCACATATATTTGAGTCACGAAACGTGAAAATCCCAGGAAAGATTAGAGGACACTCTACTAGGTCTTTGACTACCTCTATTGCTTTTCAAGCTAGATGCCTTAGATTCTGTCTGTGCGGCAGCAACATGGGCTTACCCCCATACCTTCATTACTCATTACAAAGTGGACGTGGCCTTCCGGAACATGGCATCCTTTGGTTCCACGATCCTGAAGAGTTTTTTTCAGTGAGATACCCAGGAGTTAGGTTCTGGGGACGCTGTCCAAAAACAGAAAGAAGGAAGGAAGGAGAGATAGGGACAACATAACATAAAGAAGTTATGTTCTTACCATAACGTTTTATGTTTGTTGTTGTTCATTTCGCCTTCCTTCTTGCGTTCCTCCCTCCTTCCCCCTCCCTGGATAATCGAGAGGATTTCCTTTTTTTTGGCTACACTGGCTGAGTTTCTGTCACTCCAGCTGCTTCATATAGTCTTTGTCCCTTCCCTCTTGTTATGCTTCCTCCCTGTTTCAAGGGGTTATCTGCTTTGGTAATTTTTGGTAAATTGATTCTTGTTTTACCTGCTTTGTCTAGTGGTTAGTTTTCACAAACGAGATCTGGGTAGCTACTTCTAAGCATGTTGGGATAGGGGTTTGCCTCAAGCCAGTAAAGACTTTTCGAGCTATAGTATTCGGCTCCGAACCCAAACAGAAGGAAGGAAGGCAAGATGAAGGACAACAACCATGGAACGTTATGGTAAGAACATAACTTCTTTTTTTTGCAGACTGTATGATCTCCAGCTCCCTCCTCTCAGTCCTCCAGGAGCCTTTCTGATGATGATATGAATCGCTTGATGCAGAGACTTTTGAGGACACGGACACTAGCCAAACTTTTGTCGGAACTGACCCAGATGACTTCGGAACCGACCAGACCTGCCCTTTCATCATCGATTCCTCCTCCGACCCATCGTGGGGCCTCAGAGCCGGAATGCATGGAGCTGATAGTGGAACCTTTGGAGATGAGACATGCTCCAGGATCTACAGCCCTGACCGCTCCGACTTCCTTGGTGCTGTTCAAGGAGTCTAGGAGCAGACATTCTCCAGTCGAGTCTGGAAAGGACATTTGGATAGAGTTTTCTTCGGATCCAAACTTGCCTCTTGGGGCCTCGGCGCATATGAGTTTGGCTCCTACATTGGCCTCGGAACCAACCCTCTTGGTGCCAGGGAAACCTTCTAATTCTTCAGAACCAGAAGCTTCCTTGGATCATGGGCAGGGGGCTTTCGAGGTGATGAGTGCTGGCCCCACTCTCAGATCCAGTCATTCCTCCCCCAAAGGCACTGGTGTCCATCTCAGCACAACTGATTCCACACAGACGTGGAGACCCAAGGCAGGCCTCAGGATGCCCCAGTGGGTGAACCCTTCTCTTCCGAAACCTTTCCAGAATGCTCTTCTGAAGAGGTTCCTCACAAGAGATTATGTAAGAGGAAGCATTTGGACTCCCCAGAGGAGTCTGTCACATTTGACACAGACCTCAATGGCCCCGAAGGATCCCCACGGTTCCAAGGATGTCTCCTTTGCAGCATCCTAGAAATCCTTAAGCAGAGAGGCGGCTGGAAGCCCATCAACCCTTCTGACAAGGAGTCTTATCTACCTGAAGGCTTTTGGGTCTCGCCCTTCCACCACTTGGGTGTCTCTGCCTTTCGATGAACTTATGGAGTTAATTTGTCGAAAGGCATGGGAGTCTCCAGACTTAATGGAGCCTGTCCCCCTGAGGTCAGATACATTTATTACATCCCCCGAAGATAAAACATTCCTTACAAAAGGTGTCCTGGTAGATGCTATGGTGGTGGCGGTGGCCACCAAGGAGGAGTTGTCAGAGATGTCCACTTCTGTCCATCCCTCGAACAAAGAGTCACGTACGATGGACAGATACAGAAAGCACATGTTTTCTTCAGCGACCTTTACACTCTAGTCCCTGATTTGTCTTACACAGTTCACCAGGTTACAGAGAGATCTCTTGAAGGAGCTTGGAGATGCTCTCTAGGGTTCATTACCTCCGGGGTTTCAGATAGTGTCCTCCCAGTTCTTCACCTTAAATTCAGTACTAAACTTATGCATGAAGTTCGTTTCTTATGCAGCCGGTAGAGCGAGTTGGGGAGTGGGTTCACGAATTGCCCTTAGGAGATGTTCCTGGATGCGCTTTTGTAACTTTGCAGAGCCCTTCAAGTCATCATTTAACGCCCCCTTCGACGGCTCATCCTTGTTTGGACCTAAAGTCAAAGAGACACTAACCAGGTGTGAACAGGAAAGGAAAACTCACTCTGTCATCAGAGTCCGTTTTTCCACACCTTCTAGACCTTATCCTAAAGGCCAATAGGGAGGAAAATGTGATTTCAAAAATCTTAGAGAGTTTAAGACACGTGGTGAGCCTTCTCCCAGGGGCAGAGGAGGAAGCAGTAATGGGAGATGCCGGCCACATGGCAGAGGGGGTCCGCAGAACCAGGGCGACAGAGAATCCTTCTTTGGTAAGCCCTTTCAGTGCTCCTGAAAGGAGGCCTGTTTGTCCCTGTCTGGTGGTAGTCTGGGATTGACTATCTTTGTACCCGGACGCCTGGCTAAAAATAAGACAAGTGGGTACAAAGCATCATATCCAGAGGTTACTCCATACCCTATTCTATTCCCGCCACAGGCATAAAAAACATTCTGGATGTTCCAGCCACAGGAAACAAGCAACCCTAGAAATACAGAAGTTGCTAAAGAGAGTCATCCAACAGGTCCCCACAGACCAGATAGGATCTGGGACTTTATCAAGGTTCATTTTAGTTCCGAAGAAAACCGGGGACTGGAGACCCATACTGGATCTCAGCAGACTGAACAAATCTGTAAAAAAGACAGAGTTCTGGATGGTAACACTGCAGTCGATACTTCCTTTTCTGGGAAAAGACAATTGGATGTCCTATAGAACTCCAGGATGCATACTATCACATAAAAATGGACAGGCCATCCAGGAGTCATCTGCACTTTCAGATGGGAGCCATTCACTACCAGTTTCGAGCTATGCCCTTTGGTCTTACTACAGCCCCTAGAGTGTTCACCAAATGTATGACAGTAGTTACGGCTCACATAAGACATGTAGGATTCCGAGTGATGTTCATAGTTTTTCACTGTTGCAGTCCTTACAAAATGGGTTATCCGTCTCCCGGTAACCCTCAGTTGGCCAGAATACCCAAGTCCTCAGTATGTGAAGTCAGCTGCCCTTGGTTTAGGCCTTACGTCAGGTACAAAAGAAGGCAGCCGATGCCATTTCCTTAGTTTTTCTTGCCATGCAGCCTGAAGCAGAAGCATTTTGCACGAGTGCCGGTCGGCTGAGTACCTTCTTTTTGTATTCAGACTGCTTAGTTGAAGACATCCTCAGAAAAGTACCCCCGTTGGGCCCCTCTTTTCTTGCTTTAACGAATGTCAGAGAAAGTTGTTAACTGTCTTGCCTGTGGAAAACAGATTCCGCACCATGATTTTCACTCCTATTGTATTACTTGTTTGGGCCTTGAGCATGACATCCCTAATTGTGTTCTCTGTGCTTCTTTCAACCCGCGTACCATACACCGTAGAGCTAGGATCTTGTTCAAGCATTTCAGAGTTTGGCCTAAGTTCGTTGGTATGGCGTCTTCTGGTCTCCCGACTTCAGATGTTCCTAAGAAGTGCAAGGATAAGGACCACGACAAGCTTAGGGTCAAATTAGCTGATGACGTCCCTGTTAAGTTGGTTGTCAGCCCAGCGGTAGTCAGTGAGGCGCTTTCTTTGCCCCTGCAGTCCGCGGATGTTCAGCAGGCGTCTGCGGAGACCTTTTCTGAGTCCTCCATTCCACAGGCTTCCACTTTGTCTTCTGGCCCTCTGCCAGTCACCGCCTCTGATGGATCCGGAGCCGCTAAGCAGGCGCCGGCTTCTGAGGCCTCTCTTCTCTGCCCAGACACCAGATCCAAACCGACTACCTTATTTCAGACCTCTGCAGTGGCTAGGCCTCCCGAGTCCCTCCGGCTTTCTAGCAGGCCTTCCAGCCAAAAATCTACTCCTAAGCAGGTGTTGGCCTCCCCTCAAATGCCTCAAGCTCAGATGGTTAAAATGGCTAGTGATCTCTTGACCCTTATCAAAGGCTCTCAGCCTCCTCCTTCTAAAAGGCTTAGAGAATTGTCCCCAGAAGTTTTCTCTGCCTCAGAATCTGAGGTTTCCAGCAACTCTGCTGATGAAGAGGGAAACTCTCCACTTTTTTCTGGTTTTGAGGATTCTGATGCAGAAGACTCCATCCCTTTTGCCTCCCCTCCAGAAGATTTTTCTTTTGGGGATACTCTGAATACTCTTAGGGAGCATTTCAAATGGGAAAGTCAGGATTACCTTCAGTCTAAGAAACGGATTAGGGAATTCTTGGATTTGCCACAGCATATGCCTTTGGCTATCCCTCCGGTTTTGGAAGTTGTTGTTGATGTTTTCATGGAGAATTCTTTGACTCCTAATTCTGTTCCTCCTGCTCCCAGAAAGCCTGACAGGTATTATAGAGTTCCTGATTCTCATCAGTTCCTTTTCAAGAATCCTACTGCTGATCCAGAGATTTCTCGGGGCCCTAAATGTGTTAAAGTCACGGTTGCTAAAAATCCTGTTCCTTCTGACAGGGAATCTAGGGCCTTGGATATGTGGGGTAAAAAGGTCTATACTTCTTCCACCCTGGCTAATTAGGTCTGTTAATTGTCTTTTTCATATGCTTAAGTATCAGCAGCACACTTTGGAGGCTATTAAGGCTAGAATGGATGGTGTTCCTTCCCTGATGGAGAGTAAGGGTATGCAAGATTTATTGAACTCTGCCACTGTTGTCACTAAATATTCTCTACATTTTGTTTTTGACACTTTGGAGGCTTCTTGCAGGGCAGCAGCCACTGATTCTGTAATTAGAAGACATGCTTGGCTCAGGGAGCAACCCCTTTCTGAACCTGTCAAATCTAAATTATTGGACAATGGCTTTGCACAAGGACAATCTTTTTGGTAGCAAAGTAGAAGAGGTGTTGAAAATGTCGGAGGACGAGGCCAAATCTATGCAAAATGTTAAGGACTTTCTGCAAGTTCAGCCTCATCGATTCAGTAGACATTACCCTTCTAAGAATTGGACTTTTCCTGACCCTAGTAAACAGAGTCGCACTAGGTCTAGGGGTTACAGGATTTCTAGGTGACAGACTTCCACCCCTCAAAAGGCTGAGCACTGGCAGGCTTCCTCTTCAAAATCGGGGGGATGTTCTTTGTATTTCACTGTTGTAGTCATTACATTTTAGTAATCCTGCTGGCAGGTTGCCCTCAGTCGGCCTGAATTCCAAAGTCTTGGGTCCTGCGCCGGGCTGCTGTCGCCCCTTCCCTGACGTCAGGTCGTCAGGGGTATAAAAGAAGGAGCCAACGCCATTTTCTTCAGTCTTTCTTGCCGCGCGGTGCCCAAAGCAGAAGCAGTTCGCAAGTGCCAGTCGGCCGACTCCTGAGATTTTTTGTGTTCGTATTTCAGATCCAAAGTATTCAATAAAGCTAAGTACCCAATTGGGGAAACTTTTTTCTTGCTCCAGACCAATGTCAGAAAAAGTAAATAATTGTATTTCTTGTGGAAAGCAAAATACCTCATAAGGACTTTCATTCTTACTGTATTCCTTGCCTAGGCCCTGATCACAACGTTTCAGGTTGTCGGTTTTGTGCTAGATTTAACCAACGCACTATTAAGCGTCGGTATGATTTTGCTTTAAACTATTTTGGACGCCGGTTTAATTATCCAGAAATGTCGTCGGATAGCCATCCGACTACCAGAGTTCACAAAATGCGTAAAGAAAAGGAGAGAGAAACAACCGAGGCCCAAAACCAATGACGAAGCTTCTCCTAAGCCCTTCGCCGGTTCTCAGGTGCTTTCGCAGCCCCTGACAACCGCTACTTTAGAGTCGCAGGCCGGTACCGACTCCCACGTGGAGTCGGCTATGCCACTGGAAACTCAAGGTATTGGAGCCTCTGATACTATTCCCTCAGATGGGTCTGGAGCCGCTGAGCAGGCTTCTGAGGGTGTATTCAGACCTAAACATCTTTACATTAAACCTACTTCAGCGTCAAAGGCAAAGACTAAAGCACCTTCTAAAGCAAAGAAACAAACTCAAGAGCCACGTGGACAGGCCTCTATGCCCAAAAAACAGATGCTCAAAATGGCCGAAGACTTGATTACCTTGATCAGGGGTTCCCATCCCCCTCCTGATAAGAGGCCTAGGCAAGAGACTGACTATGAATCTACAGATCAGGTTTCTATTTCTTCTGATTCCTCTTCTGATCAGGAATATTCCCTTCCCCCCATGAGGATTCTGATGCTGAAGAATCTATACCTTCAGCTTCCCCTCCAGAGGACTATTCTTTTGGGGAAACCTTGCATACCATGAGGAGGGAGCATTTCCACTGGGAGAGCCAAGATTTTTCAGAATCTAAAAAGAGGCTCAGAGATTTCCTTTTACTTCCTCAACACAGGCCTCTAGCCATTCCACCTGTGTTAGACATTGTAGATGTGTTTTCGGAGTCTAGTCTTACCCCTGACTCCTTACCTCCAGCTCCTGTTAAGCCTGATAGATATTACAGGGTTCCTAACTCTCATAAATTCCTTTTTAAAAACCCTGCTGCAGACCCAGAGACTATTTTTCAGGGTCCCAAAGGAGTTGAGGCTTCCGCTGCAAAAAAACCCTACCCCCTTTGACAGAGATTCTAGGGCTCTGGATAGATGGGGAAAAAAGATTTACACATCTGCTACCTTGGCTATAAGGGCCTTAAATTGTCAGTTTCATATGCTCAAATATCAGCAACATGTCATGGCATTGCTTAAACAGAAAATGTTAAACTCTGAATGTGCAGAAAACAAGGAAATGCAGGATTTATTGCATGCAGCTGAACAAGTTGGAAAGCATACTTTGCAATGTGGTTTTGATTCTTTGGAGGCATCCTGCAGGGCCACAGTCACGGGTTCTGTAATTAGGAGGCATGCTTGGTTAAAGGAACAAAATCTGCCTGATCATGTGAAAGTTAAATTATTAGATGCACCTTTACATCATGATACTTTGTTTGGTGTTAAGGCAGAAGAGGTGTTAAAGAAAATGGAGGACAAAGCTAAATCAATGCAAACTGTCAAAGATTTTTTACAAGTACAGCCACCTGTGTTTACTGGCCTACAACAAATTGGTCCTTTCCTGTGTCAGACAGACCTCAAAGGGGCAGATCCAGACGCCCTAGAGGCAGATCCCAGGTGCAAGGTTCATACAGGTCAAAGCAATGGGGTGCTTCTACCTCCAAAGTAGGAGAAGACAAATCACAACCTTGCAGGAAACTGTCCCAATGACTTCCCCCTGCCTGCACCAAGCACTTATCTCCTGGCAGCACCCTTAGGGGGAAAATTAACTCTTTTTTTTTCAAAATTGGCACATTATAACCCAGGACAAGTGGGTTCTAAACATAGTGTCACAAGGCTACAAGTTCCATTTCCATACCCTGCCAAAGGCAAACGGATGGCCAGATCTGCCAAAAAATCAATGGGCAGAGGCACAAAAACAAGTCTCATCCCTCATGGACATGGGGGCCATTCAACAAGTACCAGAGCAAGAGCAGGGACAAGGATTTTACTCTACTGTTCTTGGTACCCAGAAAGGACAAGGCCTGGAGACCAATACTGGACCTATCTATTCTTTCTGAACACATTCCTGGATATACCAAAGTTCAAGATGTTAACTTTACAGCAGCTACTGCCCATGCTGGGCAAGAATGCTTGGCTTGTGACTTTAGACTTAAAAGAGGCATACCTGCATGTCCCAATCAGACAATCATGCAGAAGATAGCTCAGATTCAAGGCTGGCTCAATGCATTACCAATTCTCTGCACTGCCCTTTGTCTTATCTACTGTGCCCAGGGTCTTTACAAAGTGCCTGGCACCAGTAATTGCATTCTGCAGACAAAGAGGAATACAAATATATCCTTACTTGGACGACTGTCTAATTCAAGCAGAGAACAAGGACATTCTTCTACAGCATCTGGCGTTTGTGAAAAGACTTCTAACATGCCTAGGGTACTCAGTCAATGAAAAGAAATCAAAACTAGTACTCTCTCAATAGATAATATTCCTGGGTGCAAGCTTAAATACAACTGCCCAGATGGCTTATCTCACGCCAGACAAACAAAGGCAACTGACTACCTATTTCAAGGTGTTGGCAACAAAGGCCCAGTTATCTGCAAGAAAAATTCTGCAAGCTTTGGGCTTCATGGCATCCTGCATTCTACTTATTCCATATGCAAGACTGCATATGAGGAAACTTCAATGGTACCTAAAAAGTGTTTGGACTCAACCTGGAGGCAATAATTATCTTCCCTGCCTGCAACAGGAGTTTCAATGGTGGTCGAGGGCTTGTCACCAGAACAAGGGACAACCATTCACATTACCCCCAGCCAGGCAGACGGTAACAACAGATGCATCAGATTATGCCTGGGCGGCCCACATGGCAGGAAGATGCATTCAGGGCTCATGGCCCTCAAACCAAATGCATCTACATATCAATCAAAAAGAGATGCTAGCTGTTCAAAATGCCCTGACAGCCTTCAAGGACCTAATTCATCTGGGACAACTACTGATAAAGACAAGACAATACCACGGTCATGTAGTATATAAGCAAGCAGGGGGACACACATTCTTACCCCCTTTGCAGACTAGCCATGACTTTGTGGGAAACAGCATTGACTTACCAAGTACATCTGCAGGCACAATTCCTGCCAGGAAAAGAAAATACTCTGGCAGACGAACTAAGCAGAAACCTCATGGATCCCCATGAGTGGCATCTGGATCCACAAGTCTTCAGCATGATGACAAGGAAATGGGGATGCCCGGACATAGATCTATTTGCCACCCCTCACAACTACCAACTAAAAAGATCCTGCACAAGGACTTATCACAGACAAGCATGGGAAATGGATGCCCTATCTTTCAGCTGGAAAAACCTATCAGTATATGCCTTTCCTCCACTGCCACTCCTCCCCAGGGTACTCCTAAAGGTCAGACAGGATATGCCAAAGATGATACTGATTGCCCCAGACTGGCCCCGCCAGTACTGGTATCCAATCCTAAGGAATTTGTCTCAATGCCCAGCTTGGGCCTTACCTCAAATACTCCATCTACTGTCCCAGCAAAACAATCCGATCCTGCACAGCCAACTCAGGACTTTAAACCTGGCTGCATGGCGGATAATGTGATCATACAAAACACACCTCTCAGTAAAGCTGTGATGGATGTCATTTTGGAAGCCAGAAGGCCCAGTACTAGAAAATCTTATGCTGGAAAATGGAAGAGATTCTGTGCTTGGAACCAGGCACAAGGAACTGATACAGCTGTACCAAATATTTCTCAGATTTTGCAATACTTAACTGAGATGCTGGACAAAGGCCTAAATTTTTCATCAATTAAAATTCATGCCTCTGCCATTTCGGCTCATTACAATACAGAGCCACCATTCTTTTCTCATCCTTTATTAAAGCAGTACCTCAGAGGAGCCAAATATTTAAGGCCTTTAAGAAGGTCACCAATACCTGCATGGGACCTCAATTATGTCTTGGAAAAACTCACCCTGCCTCCTTTTAAGCCAGCTGCTAGTGCTGATATAAAGTTTTTATCTTGGAAAACAGCTCTGCTCCTAGCAATAACTTCTGCAAGATGTGTTTCAGAGCTACAGGCACTCATGGCTGTGGAACCTTTTATCATGTTTTATCCAGACAGGGTTTCTCTGAGGACAAACCCAACATGTATGCCTAAAGTGGTGTCCAGTGTTGCTGTTAACCAAACCATTCATCTGCCAACCTTTTATCCAAATCCACAGAACAAGGGGGAGAGAATTCTGCATTCCCTGGACGTACACAGGCACCTTAGATTCTACTTGGACAGAACCAAAACTTTCAGGAAGACAGAGCAATTACTAGTGGCATATGCTGCAGGATCACAAGGAAAAGCTATCTCAAAGTAGACTGTTTCAAAAGTGGATAGGCCACTGCATTAGTTTCTGCTATTCTCAACATGGCAAGCCAGTGCCTAAGGGCATTAGGCCACATTCAACCAGAGGTGCAGCTACTTCAGCAGCCTTTCTCAGAGGAGTACCAATCAAAGACATTTTAGAGGCTGCTACTTGGAGTTCAGTGCACACCTTTACAAAGCACTATAATCTGCCACTGTACTCTAAATCCAGGGCAGGCTTTGCCACTGCAATTCTGCAGGGCCTCATAGCCACTCCTAATACTGTTTAACTCCAGCCTCCCAACCATAGCTTTGGGACTCTACCCAAATGTAATGACTGCAACAGAGAAACACGAAGAACATAGTACAGTTGTCTACACTTACCATAAATGTAGATGTTCGAGTGTATTCACTGTTGCAGTCCAGGTTACCCACCCGCCATCCCCCTTTTTTCTGCTGGAACTTTATACGACCTGTGTGGTGTGATATTGATATATATATATATGAAAAACTGAAGAAAATGGCATTGGCTCCTTCTTTTATACCCCTGACGTCAGGGAAGGGGCGACAGCAGCTGACACAGGACCCAAGACTTTGGAATTCATGCCGACTGAGGGCATCCTGCCAGCAGGATTACCCAAATGTAATGACTGCAACAGTGAATACACGCGAACATCTACATTTGTGTTAGTGTACACAACTGTACTTACTAAGCACACTTCCCAAAGCAAGCATTCCCAATGACTCTGGCCATGTTTGCAAATGTCTGGTTCACCATCACAGACAAATGGGTGCTCAAAATAGTATCCCAAGGCTACAAGTTCTCCTTTCACACCTTCCCTGTCCACCAAGGATACCCAAATATCCCCCCAAATCAAAGGGCAGAAGCAGAAAAACAAATTTCTTCCTTATTAAACCCGGGAGCAATAGAGCCAGTTCCTGCACTGCAGATAGGCCAGGGTTTCTACTCAAGACTTTTCCTGGTTCCCAAAAAAAGGGGCACTTGGCGCCCTATTCTGGATTTGTCCATTCTAAACACTTTTCTGGTAATTCCCAAATTCAAAATGCTCACTCTTCAGCAGTTGCTGCCAATGCTAGCCAAGGATTCCTGGCTGGTGACTTTGGATCTCAAAGAAGCTTATCTCACATCCCAATAAGGGAAAGCTGCAGGCAGTTCCTTTGCTGCAGGCAGTTCCTTCGCTTCAGGGCAGGGAACAGGCACTTCCAATTCTCTGCACTGCCCTTTGGCTTATCTACTGCTCCCAGAGTTTTTACCAAATGCCTGGCTCCAGTCATTGCTTTTTGCAGGCAAAGAAACATTCAGATTTACCCTCACTTGGACGATTATTCAGGCAAACTCTCCGGAGCAACTTCTAAATGATTTGGACTTTGTAAAGAACCTTCTCACCTCTTTGGACTTGCACCGTCAACAAAAAAAAGTCAAAATTGGTACCCACCAGGGAGATTGTATTCCTGGGAGCAAGCCTGAACACAGCCGCCCAGATGGTATTCCTCCCTCAAGAGAAACAAATGGATCTTTCAAATTACTTCAAAAATTTGACAAGCTTGACCCAGCTCTCTGCAAGGCAATTCCTACAAGCCGTGGGATTCATGGCTTTATGTATTCTGATGATTCCATATGCCAGACTGCATATGAGGAAAATACAGTGGTACCTCAAAAGCCTTTGGTGTCAACACACTCAGGATGTAGACTTGATACTTCCTCTGATTCCCTGCCTTCAGAAGGAGTTCCTTTGGTGGGCAACGGCCTGTGCACAGAACAAAGGCCTGCCTTTCTGTCCACCTCCTGCCAGCTAGACTCTCACCACGGATGCCTCGGACTACGCTTGGGGAGCACATCTAGAAGGCAGATGCATTCAGGGGACTTGGAACTCTCAACAGGTTCATTTGCACATAAATCTGAAAGAATTGATGGCAGTCCAGCAGGCCTTAATGGCTTTCAAACATCTTCTCTCTCCTGGTCAGGACAGACACCACCACAATCATGTGGTACATCAACAAGCAGGGAGGGACGCACTCTTACCCCCTGTGCAAACAAAGCATGATATTATGGTCCATAACAGCTTCCATGGGCATTCATGTGATAACTCAGTTTCTTCCAGGAAGGCTCAACGCCTTGGCGGACCTGTTGAGCAGACAGGTCCTGGATCCTCACGAGTGGCAACTAAACAAGACCATCTTCTATCGCATCATTCAGCATTTGGGCACTCCCCAGGTGGATCTCTTCTCATCTCTGACCAACCACCTTCTTCCAACCTTTTGCACCAGGGATCATCACAACAAAGCTTGGAAAGTAGATGCTCTGTCCTTCCCCTAGACACAGCTCTCGATCCATGCATTCCCTCCTCTGCCTCTTCTTCCCAGAGTGCTGCTAAAGATAAGGGACAAAAAAACAAGGGCCATCATCATGGCTCCAGACTGGCCCAGGCAGCATTGTTATCCACTTCTTCGCAGTCTCAGCCTTGGCATCTTTCCCTGATACCGGATCTCTTCGTTCAGGAGGGGGGGGGGGGATTCTGCATCCTCACTTTCAGACTCTGCATTTGACAGCCTGGCTCATAATTTAAATCTCTCCCAACAGGTAGTTGAGGTCCTTTGTGAGGCCAGGAGGCCTAGCACTAGGAAATCTTCCGCAGATAAGTGGAAAAGATTCGCCATTTGGATGCAGACTAGAGGAGAAGACCCATCTCAACCTACTCTTCCTCTTATTCCTGACTATCTGGCAGGGTTGCTTAATGGTGGACTTTCCTTCTCTTCTATCAAGATTCATGCTTCAGCTATTTCACTTCATTGTTTCTTTGAGCAACCCATTTTCTCTCATCCCTTGAAACAGTTCCTCAGGGGAGTTAACAACTTAAAGCCTCCCAGAAGGGCACCTGCTCCTGCTTGGGATCTTAATTTTGTACTTGAGAAACTTACTCTGCCTCCCTTTGAACCTGCTGCTTCAGCAGATTTGAAGTTTCTCTCCTGGAAAACTGCCTTTGTTTTGGCCATTATTTCAGCTAGAAGAGTGTCTGAGCTGCAGGCCTTAATGGAGTAGAGCCTTTAATCACCTTCTATGTGGATCGGGTTTCTCTTTGAACTAATCCCTCTTTTATGCCTAAGGTGGTTTCTAGCCTGACTCTCAAACAGTCTATCCACCTGCTTACCTTCTTTCCTAATCCTCAGAATAGAGGAGAAAGGTTACTGCATTCCCTTTATGTGCATAGACAACTTAAATTTTACTTGGACAGGACTAAACCTTTTCGAAAGTCAGATCAGTTGTTAGTCAGTTTTGCTCCCGGAGCTCAGGGCAAAGCTATTTCTAAACAGACTATTTCTAAGTGGATTGCTAATTGTATTTACTTCTGTTACTTACAGCATGGCAAGGTTCCCCCTCAGGGTATTAGAACCCATTCTACTAGGGCAGCCTCTGCCTGAGCAGCTTTCTTAAGAGATGTATCTACTAGGGACATACTGGAAGCAGCTACATGGACTTCTGTCCACACTTTCACTAAACATTACAATTTACCCTTGTTTTTTAAGTCCAGGGCTGGTTTTGCCACTGCAGTGTTGCAGGGCATCCTTACCAACCCTTAAACAGTAGGTGTTCCTCCTCCTTTTGTTCTTTCCTGGGCTTTGGGAATCAACCCATTTTGTAAGGACTGCAACAGTGAAACACGATGAACATAGTACAGTTGTGTACACTTACCATAAATGTAGATGTTCGAGTATTCAGTGTTGCAGTCCTGGTTTCCCCCCTTCCATCCCCCTTTTTTCCTAGGGCACAGACTGGATTTTCTTTTTCTGGTCTAACCTTTTTTTTTTTTTTTTTTTTTTTTTTTGGGGGGGGGGGGCAGCTCCTGACAGTTAAGACAAGAAAAACTGAGGAAATGGCGTTGGCTGCCTTCTTTTGTACCTGACGTCCGGCCTAAACCGAGGGCAGCCGACATCATATACCAAGGACTTTGGTATTCTGGCCGATTGAGGGCTACCGGGAGCCAGATAACCCATTTTTTAAGGACTGCAACAGTGAATACACTCTAACATCTACATTTATGGTAAGTGTACACAACTGTACTTTTCCATATCTAGATGACTGGCTCCTAACCGCCACCACCAAGCATCTGCCAAGAAGCAAGAGACACCACTTTGAATCTTTGTTCTCATTTAGGGATCACAATAAACTATGAAAAATCTGCCTTATTGCCATCTCAGCATATCGTTTTTTAGGTGCAGATTTAGACACTACAAAATTGATGGTGAAGCTTCCACCAGAGAGAGTGCAAGTCCTTCGGGTTCAGGTTCTAGACCTTCTTTTCAAAAGAAAGACTCAAGCAAGGATAGTTCTAAAATTACTAGGCACCATGGCAGCAGCTATAAACATAATCCCCTTAGCGCGGCTGCACATGAGAATTCTACAGTGGCTGATTTTCACTCAGTGGTCCATGCAGGAACTTCCAATCTTGCACCAGATTATGTTAACACAATCTTACAGGAGAGACCTTTGTTGGTGGCTTCACTCCGATCAAGTGACGTTAACTTGAATTTTTGTTCTCCTACCACCACTGGCCACGGTGACCACGTATGCTTCCCAGATAGGGTGGGGGGACATTATTAGGGAAGAACAGTCCAAGGCACTTGGCAGAATCACAAGGCCCACTTGCACATCAGTGTCCTAGAGATGAGAGCAGTGCTTTTTGCATTGCAGAA